>NW_023270164.1:2158858-2351851 GCF_011800145.1 Mirounga leonina
CTAAATTGAAAAATTACTTTCCTTGGTCTACTTTCTTTCGAAATCTAATTGGAACCCCCTGCATTTATTTAGTTAATTGGAGACATCAACCAAGGCCCATGTTTACTGTCAGAAGGAGGAAAGAATATGCATGTTACATCCTACTGAATATCCATTTTTTAAAAAGATTTTTAAAAGATTTTATTTATTTATTTGAGAAAGATAGTGAGACAGAGCATGAGTCAGGGGCAGAGAGAGGGAGAATCAAGCTCCTCGCTGAGCAGGGATCCTACTGCGGGGCTCAGTCCCAGGATACAGGGATCATGACCTGAGCCCAAGGCAGACCCTTAACCAACTGAGCCACCCAGGTGCCCCACTGAATATCCATTTTAATTCAGATTCCAATATGATTCATTTCCCCAATGTCTTGAGTAATATCCTAATTTATATAGGCTCTGACCGTAATAATGCTAATGTTAATATTTTACAGATATGCTGAACCTGATGTGGTTTATGATAAAAGTTCAAGATTGCATCTATGTCTCACTCAGCCTTCTCAAAGTAATAAATTAGGAGCTCAGTTCTCACTTCCTTGATTTCTTTACATTTATTAATTTTTTCTCAATTCAATCCCAACTGATTTTGGAACATACCTTCATACTTTCAGTAGGCGTTTGGAAAAAAAATAACACAGTTACAAAATCAATTTCTTCAAAATGCCATTCAATTTTATTTTGTGTTTTCACTGGGCATCTTGACTTTTTTTAATATCTTGAAGTTACTTTTTTATGGCTACAACCAAAAAATATATGGCATATGATTCAGTTTCTAAAATAATAAAATCTGTTTCCTTGTGCCCTTGTATACCTTTTAAGTAAAAAAAAAGGCAATTATGACAATATATCTGTGTAAAAGAAGCAAAAGGGAAACAGTCACTCTGCTTCATAACAACCTCAATTTTCTGAGTTCATTTTTTTATTATTATTATTTTTATTATGTTAATCACTGTACATTACATCATTAGTTTTTGATGTAGTGTTCCATGATTCATTGTTTGCATATAACACCCAGTGCTCCATTCAGTAATGCCCTCTTTAATACCCATCACCAGGCTAACCCATCCCCCTACCTCCCTCCCCTCTAGAACCCTCAGTTTGTTTCTCAGAGTCCATAGTCTCTCATGGTTCGTCTCCTCCTCTAATTCCCCCCCTTCATTTTTCCCTTCCTACTATCTTCTTCTTTTTTTTTTAACATATAATGTATTATTTGATTCAGACGTACAGGTCTGTGATTCAACAGTCTTACACAATTCACAGTGCTCACCATAGCACATACCCTCCCCAATGTCTATCACCCAGCCACCCCATCCCTCCCACCCCCCACCACTCCAGCAACCCTCAGTTTGTTTCCTGAGATTAAGAATTCCTCATATCAGTGAGATCATATGATACATGTCTTTCTCTGATTGACTTATTTCGCTCAGCATAATACCCTCCAGTTCCATCCATGTCGTTGCAAATGGCAAGATTTCATTCCTTTTGATGGCTGCATAATATTCCATTGTATATATATACCACATCTTCTTCATCCATTCATCTGTCGATGGACATCTTGACTCTTTCCAGCGTTTGGCTATTGTGGACATTGCTGCTGTAAAGATCGGCATGTAAACATGCTGTACCCCTTCGGATCCCTGCATTTGTATCTTTGGGGTAAATACCCAATAGTGCAATTGCTGGGTCGTAGGGGAGCTCTATTTTCAACTTTTTGAGGAAGCTTCATACTGTTTTCCAGAGTGGCTGCACCAACTTGAATTCCCACCAACAGTGTAGGAGGGTTCCCCTTTCTCCATATCCCCGCCAACATCTGTCATTTCCTGACTTGTTACTTTTAGCTATTCTGACTGGTATGAGGTGGTATCTCATTGAGGTTTTGATTTGGATTTCCCTGATGCCGAGTGATGTTGAACACTTTTTCATGTGTCTGTTGGCCATTTGGATGTCTTCTTTGGAAAAATGTCTGTTCATGTCTTCTGCGCATTTCTTGATTGGATTATTTGTTCTTTGGGTGTTGAGTTTGGTAAGTTCTTTATAGATTTTGGATTCTAGCCCTTTATCTGATAAGACATTTTCAAATATCTTCTCCCATTCTGTCGGTTGTCTTTTGGTTTTGTTGACTGTTTCTTTTGCTGTGCAAAAGCTTTTTATCTTGATGAAGTCCCAATAGTTCATTTTTGCCCTTGCTTCCCTTGCCTTTGGCGATGTTTCTAGGAAGAAGTTGCTTCGGCTGAGGTCAAAGAGGTTGCTGCCCGTGTTCTCCTTTAGGATTTTGATGGACTCCTGTCTCACATTGAGGTTCAACCATTTGGAGTCTATTTTTGTGTGTGGTGTAAGGAAATGGTCCAGTTTCATTCTTCTGCATGTGGCTGTCCAATTTTCCCAACACCATTTGTTGAAGAGACTGTCTTTTTTCCATTGGACATTCTTTCCTGCTTTGTCAAAGATTAGTTGACCATAGAGTTGAGGGTCCGTTTCTGGGCTCTCTCTTCTGTTCCATTGATCTATGTGTCTGTTTTTGTGCCAGTACCATACTGTCTTGATGATGACAGCTTTGTAATAGAGCTTGAAGTCTGGAATTGTGATGCCACCAGCTTTGCTTTTCTTTTTCAACATTCCTCTGGCTATGCGGGGTCTTTTCTGGTTCCATACAAATTTTAGGATTATTTGTTCCATTTCTTTGAAAACAGTGGATGGTATTTTGATAGGGATTGCATTAAATGTATAGATTGCTCTAGGTAGCATTGACATCTTCACAATATTTGTTTTTCCAATCCATGAGCATGGAATGTTTTTCTATTTCTTTGTGTCTTCCTCAATTTGCTTCATGAGTATTTTATAGTTTTCTTTTTTTTTAGTTTTTAAAAAGCATTTTTTTATTATGTTAATCACCATACATTACATCATTAGTTTTTGATGTAGTGTTCCATGATTCATTGTTTACGTATAACACCCAGTGTTCCATTCAGTACATGCCCTCTTTAATACCTATAGTTTTCTGAGTACAGATTCTTTGCCTCTTTGGTTAGATTTATTCCTAGGTATCTTATGGTTTTGGGTGCCATTGTAAATGGGATCGACTCCTTAATTTCTCTTTCTTCTGTCTTGTTGGTGTATAGGAATGCCACTGATTTTTGTGCATTGATTTTATATCCTGCCACTTTACTGAATTCCTGTATGAGTTCTAGCAGTTTTGGGGTGGAGTCTTTTAAGGTCAGGAACACAGCAGGGATCTGCTGCTCTTCAACATAGTACTAGAAGTCCTAGCCACAGCAGTCAGACAACAAAAAGAAATAATAGGCATCCGAATTGGCAGAGAAGAAGTCAAACTCTCAATCTTTGCAGATGATATGATACTTTATGTGGAAAACCCAAAACACTCTACCCCAAAATTTCTGAGTTCATTTTAAATTAATATTACAAATATTCTCTCAGGTGTTTTATTTAAAGTAAGAAGCAGCTAATATCTTTTATTTTGCTGTATTTCTGCAAGCACTAAGTTCAAAGAGAGTCTCAACAGAAATCTTAAATATAACTATACTTCTATAGATTTCAGTAAACATTTTCCTAATGGATGATTACATTTATCAGAAATTTTAGGATATATAGTCATATATGTCAAATGCACTCAAAATGTGAAAAAAAATTTTGATTCTTATGTCCTGAACTCTAATAGCCCTCTTCTATTGAGAAAGTGAATTAAAATTACTCAAATATCCAAAAATGCCACAGAATATTTTCTGAAGTATAGATTTTAACTTTGTTCAGTTTTGGTTCTGAGGATGTAATAATGCACCCGGTATATTATTGACACAGGAGGATTTTTTTTTTTTTAAGATTCAACAGAAAATAGAATTATCCTCATTAAGCACATTTAATGTGCAGGTTTGGGGTGCATTTTTGATACATTTTAATGATTGAGTCTCCCTCATGAGGTTGCAATTCCATGTTGGCCATGTCCACAGTCATCTGAAGGTGTGATTGAGTTAGCTGATCAAAACAGTTAACTCTTACAATTGGCAGTTAATTCTAGTTGTTGGCTAATAGTGCAGCTCTTATTGGCAATAGTTCCTACATGTAGTCTCTATATCATGTGTGTCTCAAGTAGTTCGATTTTGTACATGGTGACTTGTTCCTCACAGTGTGTATTCAAAAAGAACTGCATGGCATTTTCTGACATAGACCTTCTGTTATACAGCATCCCTTCAGCCACCTTCTGTTGGTTACAAAAGAGTCACTGTGTTGGCTTGGATTTATGAAAAGGAACACAGGCCCCACATTTCAGTGGCAAAAGTATTAAAGAATGTGTAAGCACGCTATGGTGGAATCTACTTCCTTGAGTATTTTAAGCCACTTCTAAGTCAATAAACTCTCTCCAGATTCCTCCTGGATATTTTCACCAGCAGGAATTCTTTTTGAGTGGCAAGGCTCAGATCATGCTGGGCAACATACCAAGCAGCAGAAGGGGGTGTATTTATTTTCTCTTCATAAATCAATTTTCTAGGGCAGTTGAAAACTATCCTTTACCACGTCTATCTTTTTTTTTAATTAATTTATTTGTTTGAGAGAGAGAGAGAGAAGGAGTCCTCAAGCAGACTCCCTGCTCAGTGTAGAACCTCCCCCCACAACACGAGGATCGATCCCAGGACCCCAAGATCACAACCTGAGCTGAAATCAAGAGTCAGGCACCTAACCGATTGTGCCACCCAGGCACCCCCATACCAAGTCTGTCTTTAAATTTATTTTAGGGGTGCCTGGGTGACTCAGTCAGTTGAGCGTCTGACTCTTGGTTTTGGCTCAGGTCGTGATCTCTCAGGGTCATGATCTCGGAGTTGTGAGATAGAGCCCCATGTGGGGCTCTGCACTCAGGGCAGAGTCTGCTAGAGTCTCTCTCTTTCTCTCCCTCTACCCCTCCCCTCCTCACACTCACTCGCGCTCTCTCTCTCAAATAAATAGATAAATCTTTAAAAAGGAAAAATAATTTATTTTAGATGACTCAATGATATAAATAAGCTACTGAATATATCCCGTTCACTTTCCACCTCTAGGAGGCTATACCCAGTTAGATACTGGAAATCTCAAGCCATTCAGAAGATCTATGAAACTAGTGGGGAACATATGAAAAAGAAACAAAATGGGTCAGGAAGACAGATTGACCTTCATATTCAGCCTTTGACCAGCTTCCCCACAAACCAACTCAACATCTCCCTTTTTTTTCAGTGATCAAGAGTAAAATAAGTTCTGAAGATAAATTATTCTGTGCCCTAATGACTACCCATTTTTTTTTTGTTTGTTTGTTTGCTGAGCATTCAGGGAGGGGAAAGGAGGAGGAAAAAAAACTGCATGGCAAGCCATTAAGTGGTAGCTATTCTGTTTCCTAAATTAAGTGATCTCTAGGGTGCCTGGGTGGCTCAGTCGGTTAAGCATCTGCCTTCAGTAAGCATCTGCCTTCAGCTCAGGTCATGATCCCAGAGTCTTGGGATTGAGTCTAGCATTGGACTTCCTGCTCAACGGGGAGTCTGCTTTTCCCTCTGTCCCTCCCCCACCGCTCCTGTGCACTTGCTCTCTCTTGTGCGCTCTCTCTCTCTCTCTCTCTTGCACACACAAAAATAAATAAATAAAATCTTTAAAAAAAATCTCTAAAACATAAGAGTCTCTGGGAGAGGAGGGAAGAGAAGAGGCCAGGAAACTTTATATTTTCATTACTTAAAGGAACCATAGTTTGGGGTGCCTGGGTGGCTCAGTCAATTAAACGTCTGCCTTTGGCTCAGGTCATGATCTCAGAGTCCTGGGATTGAGCCCCACGTAGGGCTCCCTGCTCAGTGAGAAGTCTGCTTCTCCCTCTCCCTCTGCCCCTCACCTCCACTCATGCTTTCTCTCACACTCTCTCTCTCAAATAAATAAAATAAAATCTTAAAAAAAAAAAAAGACCATAGTTTGTTGAGGAATTTTAGGCATGATGATTTAGGGATGCAAAGTGTTCTAAAGAGTTCGGAGAAACACAGAATTCAAAGTATCAAAATAGCTCATCTGTTGTTCTTAGTGATATTAAAACACTGAAAATAATGTGTTTCCATTAAAGATCAGAGCTGTGTCAAATATAGGACAATATGAGCCCACTTAAGTGATTATTCATTATCATTCCATTTTTCTTATTCCTTCATCTGCCTTACCTAAGAACAACACAATAAACAAAATAGTATTTGTTTCATTCCTACTAAATATTTAGCATATATAGAATTATTTAATTATATTTTTAAGATGCTATTAAATAGGCATCACTGTATCCAATTTACCTAAACACACACACGCACAAACACACAAGCACCCATCTTTACACAATCATTGCAAAGAACAAAGCAAATTACCAGCTTTGGTAGTGTTTAGTAGGCAAAGTGTCCATTTAGATAAGATGCCTCACCTCCTGTCTCCTCTCCTCCAGTCCCATCTCACCAGAGAAACCCTTGTTCGCATCCTTATCCCAGCTTGGTATCCTGTGAACCTCAGATCAGACAATTCTGAATTGTGGTAGGCTAGAGAACACATCAAATCTCTGAGCTGTATTTTCAGTATCAATAGCCCTGGGAACGCTGATAAACATTCCTGTTCCTTTAGAGGGTTATATCCAGCAATAACTTAGCAGATGTAAGGAGAACAGGTACCCTACCGGGCAATATAATATAACAAATGCTGCATACATGAAGGGATAGTTTCTGTAAATATCTGTCATAACTGGGATTGGAAATTTTTCTATCAGATGCTTTCCCTTTTCCATTAAGGTTGTTATTTTTAAATTTTATTTTTCTAACTTTTTCCAGCCTCACTTAGGTTTTCACAAATAAACTTGGTATATATTTAAGGTGTACAACTCAACAATTTGATATATATATGTATTGTGAAATGATACTCCCAATCACGGTAATTAGCCTATCCAACACCTCACATAGCTACCTTTTTTGTGTGTGGTGAAAACACTAATGATACACTATTTTAGCAAATTTCAAGTATACAATACCTTATTATTAACTATTGTCTCCATGCTGTACATTAAATCTTCAGAACTTATTTATCTTAAAACGAAAGTTTGTACCCTTTGACCAAAATCCTCCCATTTCCTCTAATCCCCAGCCCCTGGCAATCACTGTTCTACTCTCTGCTTTTATGAGTTCTACTTCTTTTAGATTCCACTTATAAGTGAGATCATGGAAAATTGCTTTTTCTGTGTCTGGTTTATTTTAATGAGCATAATGTCCTTCAAGTTCATCTATGTTGTTGCAAGTTTTAATTTTTTTTATGGCTTAACAATATTCCATTTTGTATATATACTACATTTCCTTTATCCACTCATCTGTTGACGGACACACGTTATTTCTGTATCTTGGCTATTGTGATTAATGCTACAATAAACATGGGAATACAGATTTATCTTTGAGATACTGATTTCATTTCCTTTAGATATATACCCAGAAGTGGGATTGCTGGATCATATGATAATTCAATTTTACTTTTTTGAGGAAAATTCATATTATTTTCCCTAATGGCTGTACCAATTTTAAATCCCTCCAACAGCATTCAGGAGTTCCCTTTTCTCCACATGCGTGCCAACACTTATTTTTTTACTTCTTGGTAATAGCCATTTTAACAGGGGTGAAGTGATATCTCATTGTGGTGTTGATTTGCATTTCTCTGATGATTCGTGATGCTGAACATCTTTTCATATATTTGTTGGCCATTTTTATGTCTTCTTTGCAAAAATACCTATTTAGGTCCTATGCCAATTTTTTAAATAGGGTTATTTGAGTATTTTTGCTATTGACTTGCATTAGTTCCTTATATATTAGCCCCCTATCAGATATACAGTCTACAAATATTTTCTTCAATTCCATAGGTTGCCTTTTTATTTTGTTGATTTTGTCCTTTGCTGTGCAGAAATTTTTTCTTTTGGTATAGTCCCACTTCTTTATTTTTGCTTTTTTGCCACTGCTCTTGAGGTCATGTCCAAAATATCATTTCCAAGACAAGGAGCTTTTTCCCTGTGTTTTCTTCTGGGGTTTTTACATGTTTTTATGGAATTTGGGTCTGATATTTATATCTCTAATCCATTTTGGTTTGTGTGTGGTGTAAGATAGGGATCCAGTTTCATTCTTCTGCATGTGGTTATCCAGTTCTCCCAGCCACATTTATTGATGAAACTACCTTTTTTTTTTTTTAAGCCATTCAGGATCCTTAGACATTAAATATGAATTTTATGATTTTTTTCCTATTTCTTTAACAAATGCCATTGGGATTTTGATGAGGATTGCATTGATTCTGTTGATTGCTTTGGGTACTATGGACATTTTAACAATATTAATTGTTCCTGTCCATGAACATGGGGATATCTTTCCATTTATTATCTTCTTCAATTTCTTTCATCATTGTCTTATAGTTTTCAGTGTATAGATCTTTAAACTCCTTGGTTAAATTTATTTCTAAGTATTTTATTCTTTTTCATGCTATTTTAAATAGGATAGTTTTTTAAATTTCTTTTACAAATAGTTCATTGCTATTGTATAAAAATGCAACTGATTTTTGTATGTTGACTTTATATCCTGAAGTTCTACTGAATTCACTTATTAGTCTAACAGGTTTTTTGTGTAATCATTCTACATGTAAGAATGTCATGTATCTGCTATGCCATCTGCTAACAGAGATAGTGGTCTTAGAGGAAAAGCTTCAGCTTTTCAGTGTTGAGTATGATGTTAGCTGTGACTTTTTCATATGTGGCCTTTATTATGTTGAAGTAATTTCCTTCTATTCCTAGATTTTGTCATAGAAGGGTGTTGAATTTTGTCAAATGTTTTTCCTGCATAAATTGAGATTATTATGTATTTTTTATCTTTCATTCTGTGAAAGTGCTATATCATATTGATTGACTTTTTATGTTGAACCTTCCTTACATCCTAGTTGTACATGGTATATGATCCTATTAATGTGCAATTGAATTCCATTTGGTAGTATTTGTTGAGGATTTTTGCATCTATATTCATCAGGGATATTGGCCTGTAGTTTTCTTTTGTCTTTTTCTGGCTTTGGTATCAGGATAATATTGATATAAATAAATTAAATTTGGAAGTATTCCCTGCTCTACAATATTTTGGAAGAGTTTGAGATAGGTTGCTGTTAATTCTTCTGTAAATATTTGGTAGAATTCACCATCTGGTCCTGAACTTTTCTTTGTTGGGAGGATTTTGATTCCTGATTCAATCTCCTTAATATTTATAGGTCCATTCAGAGTTTTTATTTCTTCATGATTCAGTCTTAGTAGATTGCATTTTTCTAGGAATTTATTCATTTCTTCTAGGTTGTATAATTTTTTGTGTGTATAATTGTTCATAGCAGTCTCTTATGATTGTTTTTATTTCTGGGGCATCAGTTATAACATCCCCTTTTTCATTTATGATTTTATTTATTTGAGTCTTCTCTCTTCTTTTTTTTTTGTTTAGCTCAATGTCAATTTTGTTGATCTTTTCAAAAAACCCACCCTTAGTTTGACTCTTAGTTGATTTTTTTTAATTCTGTATTTAATTTATTTCTGCTCTCATCTTCATTATTTCCTTCTTTCTGATAACTTTGGGTTGAATTTGTTCTTTTTTTTCCTATTTTCTTGAGGTGTAGAATTAGGTTGTTTATTTGAGATCTTCTTTTTTAATGTAGGCTTTTATCACTATAAAATTCCCTCTAAGTACTACTTTTGCTGCATTCTATAAGCTTTGGTATGTTGTGTTTTCATTTTTGTTTGTCTCAAGTATTTTCTAATATCTCTATAATTTCTTCTTTGATTTATTGGTTATTCAAGAGTTTGTTGTTTAATTTCCACATATTTATTTATTTCCCAGGTTTCCTTCTGCTATTGATATCTAGTTTTATTCCATTGTGGTGGGAAAAGACAGCTGGTATGATTTCAGTCTTTAAGCTTATTCAGACTTGATTTGTGACCTAACCTCCAATCCATCCTAGATATTGTTCCATGTGCACCTAAGAAAAATGTAATTGCTGTTGCTGTTGAGTGGAATGTTTTGTATACATCTATGAGATCCATTTGGTCCATAGTATTGTTCCAGTCTTCTTTTTTCTTATTGATCCTCTATCTGAGTTTTCTATCTATTAATGAAAGCAGAGTATTAAAATCTGCTACTATTTATTATTCTATTGCTGTCTATTTCTCCCTTAATTCTGTCAATCTTTGTAACATACATTTAGGTGCTATATATATATAGTAAATTGATCCTTTATCATTATATAATGGCCTTCTTTGTCTCCTGTTACAGATTGTTATTAGTCTACTTTGTCTAATATAAGTAAGGCTATCCATGCTCTTTTGTTTAGCATTTCATGGAATATCTCTTTCCTTCCTTTAACTTTCAGCCTATGTGTATCTTTAAATCTAAAGTTAATCTCTTCACAAAGAAATGGAAAAACCTTCCATGCTCATGGATTAGAAGAACAAATATTGTTAAAATTTCTATGCTACCTAGAGCAATCTATACATTTAGTGCAATTTCTATCAAAATACCACCAACTTTTTTCACAGAGCTGAAACAAATAATCCTAAAATTTGTATGGAACAAGAAAAGACCCTGAATAGCCAAAGGAATGTTGAAAAAGAAAACCAAAGCTGGTGGCATCACAATCCTGGACTTCAAGCTCTATTACAAAGCTATAATCATCAAGACAATATGGTACTGGCACAAAAACAGACACATAGATCAGTGGAACAGAATGGAGAACCCAGAAATGGATCCTCAACTCTATGGTCCACTAATCTTCGACAATGCAGGAAAGAATACCCAATGGAAAAAAGACAGTCTCTTCAATAAAGGGTGTTAGGAAAATTGGACAACATAAAGAAGAATGAAACTGGACCATTCTCTTACACCATACACAAAGATAAACTCAAAATGGATGGAAGACCTTAATGTGAGACAGGAATCCATCAAAATCCTAAAGGAGAACACAGGCAGCAACCTCTTCGACCTCAGCCACAGCAACTTCTTGCTAGACATATCTCCAAGGCAAGGGAAACAAAGGCAAAAATGAACTATTGGAACTTCATCAAGATATATATCTTTTGCACAACAAGGAAACAGTTGACAAAACCAAAAGACAACCAACAGAATGGGAGAAGATATTTGCAAATGTCTTATCAGATAAAGGGCTAGTATCCAAAATCTATAAAGAACTTATCAAACTCAACACCCAAAAAACAAATAATCCACTGAAGAAATGGGCAGAAGACATGAACAGACATTTCTCCAAAGAAGACATACACATGGCCAACAGACACATGAAAAAATGTTCCACATCACTTGGCATCAGGGAAATCCAAATCAAAACCACAATGAGATACCACCTCACACCAGTCAGAATGGCTGAAATTAACAAGACAGGAAACAACAAATGTTGGTGAGGATGCAGAGAAAGGGGAACCCTCTTACACTGTTGGTGAGAATGCAAGCTGGTGCAGCCAGTCTGGAAAACAGTATGGAGGTTCCTCAAAAAGTTGATAATACAGCTACCTTTTGACCCAGCAGTTGCACTACTAGCTATTTGCCCCAAAGATACAAACCGAAGGGGCACCTCTACCCAGTGTTTATATAGCAGCAATGTCCACAATAGCCAAACTATGGGAGGAGCCCAGATGTCCATTGACAGATGAATGGATAAAAAAGATGTGGTATAGATATATACATTGGAATATTACTCAGCCATCAAAAAATGAAATCTTGCCATTTGCAATAACGTGGATGGAACTAGAGGGTATTATGCTAAGAGAAATAAGTTAATCAGAGAAAGACAGTTATCATATGATCTCACTGATATGTGGAATTTAAGAAACAAAACAGGATCATAGGGGAAGGGAGGGAAAAATGAAACAAGACGAAATCAGAGAGGGAGACAAACCATAAGAGACTCTTAATCATAGAAAACAAACTGAGGGTTGCTGGAGGGGAGGGGGGTGGGGGGATGGAGTAACTGGGTAATGGACATTAAGGAGGGCATGTGATGTAATGAGCACTGGGTATTATATAAGACTGAATCACTGAACTCTACCTCTGAAACTAATAATACACTATATGTTAATTTTTTTTTATTTATTTATTCATGAGAGTCAGAGAGAGAGAGAGGCAGAGGCAGAGGGAGAAGCAGGCTCCCCGCCTAGCAGGGAGCCCAACCCGGGACTCGATCCCAGGACCCTAGGATCATGACCTGAGCCGAAGGCAGACGCCCAACCATCTGAGCCACCCAGGCGCCCCAATACACTATATGTTAATTAACTGAATTTAAATTTAAAAAATTTAGTCTCTTGTAGACAGCATACACTTGGTTCTTGTTTTTTATCCAATCAGCTACTGTGTCTTGTGACTGGGAGTCTGTTTTATATTTGAAATAATTATTGATAGGGAAGGACTTACTGTTGCCATTTTGTTGTTTTTCGTATGTCTTATAGCTCTTTTGTCCATCTTTTCCTTTCTTGTTGTCTTCCTTTGTGTAGTATTGATGTATTTTTGTAGTGACACACTTTGATTTCCTTCTCATTTTCTTTTTGGTATCTTCTGTAGGTGTTTGTGGTTACTATGGGGCTTACATAAAATAACTTATAGGCTTAATAATCTATTTTAAGCTGATAACAACTTTAATTGCATACAAAATCTCTATATTTTGTTAGTGATGTACAGATTACATATTTTTATATCATGTATCCATTAATACATTTTATAATTTTAGTTATTTTTTATACTTTTATCTTTTAACTTTTATGCCACAATTAAGAAATGATTCATGTATCCCCATTACAGTATTCAGTGTCGTGTGTTTTTCTGTATATTTACCTTTACCAGTGAGCTTTTACTTTCAAATACTTTTGTGTTGCTGTCTAACGTCTTTTCATTTCAATTCAAAGGACTCCCTTTAGTATGTCTTGTAAGACAGGTCTAATGGTGATTAACTCCCTCAGCTTTTGCTTATCAGGGAAAGTCTTTATCTTCTTCATTTGTGAAGGACAATTTTGCTAGATACAGTATTTTTTGTTGACAGTTTATTTTTAGCACTTCAAACATACTATTCCACTCACTTCAGGCTTGCAAGGTTTCTATGAGGAATCTACTAATGGTCTTACAAGGGTGGCCTTGTATATGAGGAGTCACTTTTTTCTTGCTGCTTTCAAAATTCTCTTTTTGTCTTTAATTGTTGAAATTTTGATTATGTGTCTCATTGTGGAGTTCTTTAGTTTCATCCTATTTGGAATATGTTGGACTTCACAAATCTGTATGTCTCTTTCCTTCCTCAGATTTGGGAATTTTCTGGCCATTCTTTCTTTTTTTTTTAATTTTATTGTTATGATAGTCACCATACAGTACATCATTGGTTTTTGATGTGGTGATCGACAATCCATTGTTTTCGTATAACACCCAATGCTCCATGCAGTACGTGCCCTCCTTAATACCCATCACTGGGCTAACCAATCCCCCCTCCCCTCTAAAACCCTGTTTGTTTCTCAGAGTCCATAGTCTCTCATGGTTCATCTCTCCCTCCAATTCCCCCTCCCCATTTTTCCCTTCCTTCTCCTAATGTCCTCCATGCTATTCCTTATGTTCCACAAATAAGTGAAGCCCTATGATAATTGACTTTCTCTGCTTGACTTGTTTCACATAGCATAATCTCCTCCAGTCCCATCCATGTTGATGCAAAAGTTGGGTATTCATCCTTTCTGACGGCTTAGTAATATTCCATTGTATATATGGACCACATCTTCTTTATCCATTCATCTGTTGAAGGGCATCTCGGCTCTTTCCACATTTTGGCTATTGCAGACATTGCTGCTATGAACATTGGGGTGCATATGGCCCTTCTTTTCACTACATCTGTGTCTTTGGGGTAAATACCCAGGAGTGCAATTGCTGGGTCATAGGGTAGCTCTATTTTTAAATTTTTGAGGCACCTCCACACTGTTTTCCAAAGTGGCTGTACCAACTTGCATTCCCACCAACAGTGTAAGAGGGTTCCCCTTTCTCCACAACCTCTCCAACATTTGTTGTTTCTCGTCCTGTCCATTTTTGCCATTCTAACTGGTGTAAGGTGGTATCTCAATGTGGTTTTGATGTGAATTTCCCTGATGGCTAATGATGATGAACATTTTTTCATGTGTCTGTTAGCCATTTGTATGTCTTCTTCAGAGAAGTGTCTTTTCATATATTCTGCCCACTTTTTGACTTGATTATTTGTTTTTTGGGTGTTGAGTTTGAGAAGTTCTTTATAGATCTTGGATACCAGCCCTTTATCTGTAGTGTCATTTGCAAATATCTTCTCCCATTCTATGGGTTGCCTCTTTGTTTTGTTGACTGTTTCCTTTGCTGTGCAGAAGCTTTTTATCTTGATGAAGTCCCAAAAGTTCCTTTTTGCTTTTGTTTCACTAGCTTTTGGAGCTGTATCTTGAAAGAAGTTGCTGTGGGCGATGTCAAAGAGGTTACTGCCTATGCTCTCCTCTAGGATTTGGATGGATTCCTGTCTCACATTGAGGTCTTTCATCCACTTTGAGTTTATTTTTGTGAATAGTGTTAGACAATGGTCGAGTTTCATTCTTCTGCATGTGGCTGTCCAATTTTCCCAGCACCCTTTATTGAAGAGACTGTCTTTTTTCCATTGCATGTTTTTTCCTGCTTTGTCGAAGATTATTTGACCATAGAGTTGAGGGTTCATATCTGGGTTCTGTATTCTGTTCCATTGGTCTGTATGTCTGTTTTTGTGCCAGTACCATGCTGTCTTGGTGATCACAGCTTTGTAATATAGCTTGAAATCGGGCAATGTGATGCCCCCAGCTTTGTTTTTCTTTTTCCACATTTCCTTGGCGATTCGGGGTCTTTTCTGATTCCATACAAATTTTAGGATTGTTTGTTCCACAAGCACTTTGAAAAATGGCATTGGAATTTTGATCGAGATGGCATTGAAGGTATAGATTGCTCTGGGTAGCATAGATAATTTAACAATGTTTATTCTTCCGATCCATGATCATGGAATATTTTTCCATCTTTATGTATCTTCTTCAGTTTCTTTCATGAGTGTTTTGTAGTTCCTAGAGTATAGATCCTTTACCTCTTTAGTTAGGTTTATTCCGAGGTATCTTATGGTTTTTGGTACTATTGTAAATGGAATCGTTTCTCTAATTTCTCTTTCTACAGTTGCGTTGTTAGTGTATAAGAAAGCAACTGATTTCTGTGCATTGATTTTGTATCCTGCCACATTACTAAATTGCTGTATGAGTTCTAGTAATTTGGGGGTGGAGTCTTTTGGGTTTTCCACATAAAGTATCATGTCGTCTGTGAAAAGAGAGAGTTTGACTTCTTCCTTGCCAATTTGAATACCTTTTATTTCTTTTTGTTGTCTGATTGCTGTTGCTAGGGCTTCTAGTACTATGTTGAACAATAGTGGTGAGAGTGGGCATCCTTGACGTGTTCCTGATCTTAAGGGAAAAGCGGCTCTCATCTTTTCCCCATTGAGGATGATATTCGCTGTGGGTTTTTCATAGATGGATTTTATGAACTTGAGGAATGTTCCCTCTATGCCTATACTCTGAAGAGTTTTAATCAGGAAAAGATGTTGTATTTTGTCAAATGCTTTTTCTGCATCAATTGAGAGGACCATATGGTTCTTCTCCCTCCTCTTATTAATGTGTTCTATCACATTGATTGATTGGCGAATGTTGAACCACCCTTGCATCCCGGGGATAAATCCCACTTGGTCGTGGTGGATGATCCTTTTAATGTATTGTTGGATCCTATTAGCTAGGATTTTGTTGAGGATTTTGGAATCCATATTCATCAGGGATATCGGTCTGAAATTCTCCTTTTTGATGGGGTCTTTGCCTGGTTTGGGGATTAAGGTAATGCTGGCCTCATAGAATGAGTTGGGAAGTTTTCCTTCTGTTTCTATTTTTTGAAACAGCTTCAGGAGAATAGGTATTATTTCTTCTTTGAATGTTTGGTAGAATTGCCCAGGGAATCCATCAGGCCCTGGACTCTTGTTTTTTGGGAGGTTTCTGATCACTGCTTCAGTCACGTTACTGGTTATTGGCCTATTCAGGTTGTCAATTTCTTCCTGTTTCAGTCTTGGCAGCTTGTAGGTTTCCAGGAAGGCCTCCATTTCATCCAGATTGCTCAGTTTATTGGCATATCGTTGTTGATAATAGTTTCTAATAATTGTTTCTATTTCCTTGGTGTTAGTCGTGATCTCTCCCCTTTCATTCATAATTTTATTTTTTATTTTTATTTTTTTAAATATTTTATTTATTTATTTGATAGAGACACAGCAAGAGAGGGAACACAAGCAGGGGGAGTGGGAGAGGGAGAAGCAGGCTTCCCGCTGAGCAGGGGGCCTGATGCGGGGCTCGATCCCAGGACCCTGGGATTGCGACCTGAGCCAAAGGCAGATGCTCAACGACTGAGCCACCCGGGCGCCCCTATAATTTTATTAATTTGGGTCTTTTCTCTTTTCTTTTGGATAAGTCTGGCCAGTGGTTTATTGATCTTATTAATTCTTTCAAAGAACCAACTTCTAGTTTCGTTGATCTGATCTACTGTGTTTCTGGTTTCTTATGCATTGATTTCTGCTCTAATTTTAATTATTTCTCTTCTAATGCGTGGCTTAGGCATCATTTGTTGCTTTTTCTCTAGTTCTTTAAGGTGTAGAGTTAGTAGGTGAATTTGGGATTTTTCTATTTTTTTGAGTGAGGCTTGGATGGCTATGTATTTCCCCCTTAGGACCACCTTTGCAGCATCCCATAGGTTTTGGACCGATGTGTTTTCATTCTCATTGATTTCCATGAATTGTTTAAGTTCTTCTTTGATTTCCTGGTTGACCCAAACATTCTTGAGCAGAGTGGTCTTTAGTTTCCAAATGTTTGAATTTCTGCCACATTTTTTCTTGTGATTGAGTTCCAGTTTTAGAGCATTGTGGTCTGAGAATATGCAGAGAATAATCTCAATCTTTTGGTATCAGTTGAGACCTGATTTGTGACCCAGTATATGGTCTATTCTGGAGAAATTTTCATGTGCGCTCGAGAAGAATGAGTATTCTGTTGTTTTAGGGTGGAATGTTCTGTAAATATCTATGAGGTCCATCTGGTCCAATGTATCATTCAAAGCTCTTGTTTCCTTATTGATTTTCTGCTTACGTGATCTGTCCATTGCTGAGAGTGGAGTATTGAGGTCTCCTACAATTAACGTATTGTTATCAATATGACTCTTTATTTTGGTTAACAGTTGGCTTATGTAGATGGCTGCTCCCATGTTGGGGGCATAGATATTTACAATTGTTAGATCTTCTTGTTGGATAGACCCTTTAAGAATAAAATAGTGTCCTCTGTGTCTCTAATTACAGAATTTAGTTTAAAATCTAATTTGTCTGATATAAGAATTGCTACCCCAGCTCTCTTTTGAGGTCCACTGGCATGGAAGATGGATCTCCATCCCTTCACTTTCAGTCTGGATGTATCTTTAGGTTCAAAATGAGTCTCTTGTAGACAGCATATGGATAGGTCCTGTCTTTTTATCCAATCTGCAACCCTGTGCCGTTTTATGGGAGCGTTTAGACCATTCACGTGGAGAGTGATTATTGAAAGATATGAATTTATTGTCATCATGTTGCCTGTGAAGACGTTGTTTTTATAGATTGTCCCTGAAAATTTCTGTTGTAGATCACTCTTGGGGTCTTTCTCCTTTTATAGAACCCCCCTTAATATTTCTTGCAGGGTTGGCTTAATGGTCACATATTCTTTCAGTTTCTGCCGGTCGTGGAAGCTCTGCATCTCTCCATCCATTCTAAATGACAGGCTTGCTGGATAAAGTATTCTTTGCTGCATGTTCTTCTCATTTAGTACCCTGAATATGTCTTGCCAGGCCTTTCTGGCTTGCCAGGTCTCTGTGGATAGGTCTGACGTTATTCTGATGTTCCTCCCTCTGTATTAAGGAATCTCTT
Source organism: Mirounga leonina (assembly GCF_011800145.1). Taxonomy (NCBI): domain Eukaryota; kingdom Metazoa; phylum Chordata; class Mammalia; order Carnivora; family Phocidae; genus Mirounga; species Mirounga leonina. The sequence goes on from NW_023270164.1 coordinate 2,176,906, forward strand.
CCCCCTTACTTGCCCTTAAGATGGTTTCCTTGGTTCTAAGATTTGCAAGTTTTACTATTACATGCCGGGGTGTTGGCCTGTTTTCCTTGATCTTAGGAGGGGTCCTCTCTGCCTCTAGGACTCGAATGTTTGTTTCGTTCCCCAGATTAGGGAAGTTCTCAGCTACAATTTGCTCAAATACATCTTCTAGTCCTCTCTCTCCCTCCACTCCCTCCGGGATTCCAATGATTTTGACATTGGAACGCTTCATGGTGTCACTTATTTCTCTGATTCTATTTTCATGGATTCTGAGTTGTTTTTCCCTGGCCTCCTCTTTTCCCTTTTTATCTATTATATTGTCTTCCAGGTCGCTTATTTGCTCTTCTGCCTCGGTTACCCTTGCTGTTAGATTATCTAGATTGGATTGGATCTCATTGATAGCATTTTTAAGTTCTGCCAATTCCCCTTTCATTTCTGCCCTTTGAGACTCTATGTTGTCATTAATTGATTTCTCCATTCTAGCCATTGTCTTCACAATTGCTAGCCTGAATTCCATCTCCGACATCTTGATTATATCTGTATCCATTTGTAAATCTGTAGCATAAGTCATAATCTCTGAGTCTTTTCTATTTTGGGTGTTCCTCCTCCTAGTCATTCTGTTGATGGGTGTTTGAGGGAATGTATAGAGTCCAAATTATTGACCAGAACCCAAGCAAGATGCACCTGTTTTCTTGGGACCTTAGGGTTGCTGGCCTCTTGTTTTCCCAGCCTGTCTTCTGCGGGAGGGGCGTGCCACGCTGTTACTCAGGCAACCCTGTTTGGGTGATATTGCTCTGCCCCCCTGTCGTGGGGGATGGGCTCAGCGGCAATCAGTTTTTTGGGCTTTTGTTCTCTGGTGGCTTTCCACGTCTCTTCCGTGAGTCAGAGCAGAAGAGACCGTTTCCAACCCTCTGCCTCAGAGCAGAGACCACAGTCTGTTCTTCAGTGAGCTCTCCAGGCCACACTGTCTCCATTTCTGTCCTTGCTGCTATAAACTGCAGCGGCCTGGGTTGTGCCCCCCTCCACAGCACTCCCAGTCCTGCCTCCAGGTCGGGGCATGTCTCTGCCCTTTGTGCTTCTAAAACCGCCAGCCACTCTCAGTTTGCGTGGTGCTCCAGGTTTCTGCCCCGGGGGCTGCCCTAAAGTCCTTTCCCTGCTGCTACTGGTCTGCGAGTCTGTGCCTGTCCCCAGTGCGCGAGGCTATCACTCACCGGTGGTGTAGGATCCCCACGGTCAGGCACCCTCCCACTGCTGTTTATCCTCTGATATCTGCCCGCAGAATCACGGCTCCCCGCTTCGTACCTAGATCTGCTTACATCTCAGGCTGGTTTCGTGGGTGCTCAGAGTGGTCTGGTAGATATCCAGCTCAATTCCGGGGACCAGTTGAAATAGGGTCCCCTACTCCTCTGCCATTTTTCCCCCCTCCTGGCCATTATTTCTTTAAGTAAGTTTTCTGCCCCTATTTCTCCCTTCTTTTGAGACTCATTATGTGTATATTGGCGACTTGACATCGCTGTAGAAGTCCTTTAGATTTTCTTTACTCTGTTTCATTTCTTTTTCCTTTTGCTCCTCTAACTGGATGATTTCAAATGACTTATCTTTGGGTTCCCTGATTACTTCTGCTTAATCAAATCCATTGTTGAAACACTCTAGTGAGTTTTTCAGTTCAGTTATTCTTCAGCTCTAAAATTTGTTTGGCCTTTTTAATATTTTCTCTTTGTTTTGTTCATGCATTATTTTCCTGATAGTGTTGAGCATCTTCATGACAGTTTTTTTAATAATTGATCAGTAATTCCTCTACTTCCATTTCTTTATGATGTGTTTCTAGAGATTTCTTTTGTTCCTTTAATTGAATAATTCTTTCCTGTCTTCATGTTCTTTGTAACTTTGTGTTGATATCCCCACATTTGAAAAAAAAAAGCCACCTCTCTCAGTCTTCATAGACTAGCTTCATGCAGGGAAGGATCTTCACCACTCAGACCAACTAGAGATCCTGGGGACACCTCAGATCTTTTTTGTGAGTATATCTGTATGAACTTGTGTGTGAAGATTACAGGGGTTTGCTGGTTTCTAATTTTTCGGGAGTTCCTAACCTCTTGCTCTCTTTGCTGTCTGTCTTCTGTACCCTGGCACTCTGAAGCAGCAATACACCAACCAGATCTTTTATTATTTTTTTCCTCAGTAGCCTTTAGGTATCTAGATTTTGCCAAGTTCTGTCAGTTCTCTGAGATAGGATGGACATAAACTAGAATGTTGGGCAGCCTACTGAAAAGCCAGGAAGTTTGACACATGTTCCACTCGTCTTTTTCCACACTTAAGGAGACGCTTCTGAGCTGTATCAACCTGCTGGGACCTCTGAAGCACCAGCACCCTGCCCAGCTTGTTCTTAGAAGCCCCCATGCATCTATAGTATGTCAGGTCGCATCAGTACTTCAAGACAAGCAAGACAGAAGCCAGTCCCTCGGGCAGCACCCCTTCACATTCCAACCAGAAGTCCAATTGTTGGATATTTGGTCTACTCTTCTCTTTCCTTCCCCAGGGTAAAATGGAAGCTGAGACTTTCCTCCCAATCATGTGCTATTGCACTGGTGTGGAGGGCAGACTTTGGTGAGAGCATGCCACAAGTTTTCCTACTGACTTCAAAACAGCTGATTTTGTGCTCACCTAGAAGGCAGACGTCTCTTAACTAGTTTCTGAATTTCTCACAATGGGAATTGGTCTTTGTATTGTTGTTCCTTGGGAGAAAAGAGGGTCTGGGTCTTCCTATTCCACCAGAACCCCTGGGTATTCTGTTTTATACATTTTTAAAATTTATTGCATCATGCATCATTGCCTGATAATAAGCATTGGTAATAAGATGTTTTAAAACAACAATCATAATAATGATTATATTAATATTGATTAAACCTTATAGAGCACTTCCTACATGTCAGGTACTGATCGAATGGCTTTATAGAGGTTATTAAATTCATTTAACAGATATGAAAACTGAAGTACAAAAAAGTAAATTGTCTAAAGTTATGCACCTACATGGAGCTGGGATTCCAATCCAAGCCATCCATATCCATAGTCCACTTTCTCAAACCCTCTGAGATGATACTCAATACATTTGCTGAGTGGATCACTGAGTCCCAACCTGAATCTCCCATCTCCTTTTCTATGATTCACTGTTGGATCTGTTCTAGGAAACTGTTCTTTACCTTCTAATTGCATCTCCCCAGAAAGTTTGGATTTAAAATTCCTCATGTACAACTTCCCATGCAGTGTACTCCTCCCCTGTTTTATTCTACCAAATGAGTTCCTCAACTTCTTTTACCATCTTCATCTCAAATGTAATCAACCTTGACATGAAAATGGTCACTTGAATCCTAAATGCTGCTCAGTTCACTTCAGATCATAGCAACTCATCTTCAGGCTCAAGAATCTTTAATGAACCTGCAAAGTACTTTCATCTCACTTCACAAGTGGAAAGCTAAAGGAGAGTGAGCAACCACAATGGAATAGTAATAAAAACAAAGGCTTCATGATAGCTGTTCTAGCCATGCATTTTGGATATGAATTTATTTACAAATGATTACATTTTAATATGGGACATTGAGTTCTTCAAATTTTTATAGGGACAACATTTTATTCTTTGTGTACTAAAAACATAAGACGTAATTTTAAAAATCTTTAAGATTCCATTTTGTCACCCTGGGAAGAATGACACTTCAGTAATTTTTAAAAGGCCTCCTCACTCTTATAAAGTAACACGCATTAGGCTCATAGCTGCATGGCAGCATTAAAGTTTAACTGTAGTCCTATGCAACAGGATATAAATTCTATCCATCAAGTGCTCACAAAGAGTAATGATAAAATTTAAAGTTAATATTTATATTTTTGTTCTAGAAATCCCGAGCCGTTCACTGCATACTTCCTACCTGGCAGTGATCCTGAGTTTTTTGTGAAACCTCAGGTTGGAGAACTTCCTCCTTTTGACACTGAAGGAACTGTCCTCCTTGTGGGTTTTAAACCCCGAATGTACAGTAGGAAATACAAAGCAACATTAGCAATACAGGTGAGTTCTTTGATGTCACTAAAGGCATGAAAGGAGAAAAGGTTTCACCCAAGTAAAGAATAGCAACATTACCTTGCAAAAGCCAACATATTTCAACTACTCTGTCTTGTTTTAATTTTCTTTTGCCCAGTAAAGAACTTGTAAATATGGAATATAGCAAAAAAGTTATCATCACCAGTGGGAAGTAAGAAATTATTTCTCTTCCATATTAAGAAAATGCAGAAGAGATAAATATTGACTGTAAAGTGATTTGTATATTCACATATTGTTATCTGTAATAACACATTCAAGGACTTCAGGTGATTTGAGACAGAGATTTTGAAATCTTTCATTAAGGCATAAGGTACTGTCAAAATGTTAAAGTCGAAAATGAAGAAAATTAAATAGAAGATAAAACTGATTCTGAATGGAGAAAAACACAATTTAGTGAGCCATTAATATAAAAGTCTGCTCAAGTGATCATCTTATTAAAAGGTAAGGTAAACACTATTTTGAAAATTTATGCAGTAAGCAAAATTTCTCCATCAGATTTCACACATGTATTTTACTAATGGCTTTTAGGCTAAAGAGAACGTGTGGTCATGTTTCAAGACACAACCACTGGTGCCACAGTGATTACTAGACTTCTAAATCAGACACTAATTAGGCAGTGCCATGGGCAGAAAAATGTGTTGTTACTGTTTTAATGAATAGAGAAAAAAATAATGTTGAATATGTCTCAAGAAAATTATTTATATTTTTCATCTTTCTGGGAATTCTTGCAACCCAGGTAATAAAAATATAAAACCTCTGGAGCCTTGCTGCACATCGCCCTTTGCTATATAGATGCTTGATTTAAAATGATCATATCGTACCTGCTCCTTAAGAATAAGGACATACTCTTACTCTAAGGGGATTAAATGACATATTTAAAAACAGGTTTACAAATGAAAATGATGTTTATTTCACCTAGTGAACATTTCTGAAATTAACTATGTTGGGGGCTTTCCCAACAAAATCTGTGCCCGGTTTCCCTATGTTGATTTGACAATTAAATCGCTGGAAGCAGAATTAAAGGGTTTCTGTGAGAGAATAAGCTGATATATGGGATCAAATGAAAATGTGAAATTTTCATTTAGTCTGAAGTGGTACAGTCTGATAAAGCTTTTGTGGGGAAAATTGAGATTGTAATGTGTTTAAGAAATCACTATTTTGTTGATTCTACTTTTATTTTGGAAAATTCCAAATGTGAGTAGAAATAGAATAATCTACATACATTCATCTTCCAGTATGAACACTTATCAAATCATGACCAATTCAAGTATATTCCCACCCCCCTCCCCATATTCCATATTAATTTGAAGAAAATCCCAGACATCCTATTTTCTTCAACTATTTCCTATTAATCTCTAAAAGACCAAAATTGTAACCATGATACCATTATCACATCTAAAAATTTACAGTAATTTCTTAATATCATGACATCAGATATCCATTTAGTGTTCAAATTTCCAATTGACTCATAAATCTCATATTCATATTTTTTAACTTAAAAAAAGTATTAACTTACAAAAAGTTGCAAAAATAGTACACAGAATCCTGTGAATCCTTCTCCCAGCTTTTCCCAATGGTGAGATTTTATAGAGCTATAGTACTATATTTAAATACTGTTAACTAAGCTAGAGACCTTATTTCATTTTCAGCATTTTTCACGTATATTTGTGTGTGTGTGTGGTTCTAGGCACTTTGAACCCATGTATAGATCTGTATAACTACAGTCACAACTGAGATACAGAAGTCTTCCAACACAACTGTGAGAACTGGTAACAGTATGGAAACTGTCCTGCTAACTCCTTATGGTCACATCTAATACTGTAACTCCTTTACCCGGGCAACCACTAACCTTTTCTCCATCTCTACGATTTTCTAGTTTCTAGAATATTACATAAATGGAATCATACTCTATGTAACCTTTGGAGATTGGCTTTTTATGCTGAGTATAATGCCCTTGAGTCATAAAATTTATTGCATATATCAAATCAATGACTTTGAAATCACGGTTCAAACATTGTCTGATTCTAAAATCCTGCTCTTAATGACAACACCATGATGTCTCACATGATAAATGTGAAGAATTTTAAAAGTTAATTCATTATCTAAATAAAAATTGCTGTGTATGGTATTATCATCTTCTTTAAACTGTTGATTTTAAGCATTAAATCAATTAATACTTATATATGAAACATATGACCTTCATTGTGTTTTACTTAGAAATAAAAATGAGGATCTTTAAGAACAGTTTAGTTAAATATTAACCTACAGAGGGGCACCTGGGTGGCTCAGTTGGTTAAGCGACTGCCTTCGGCTCGGGCCATGGTCCTGGAGTCCCTGGATCGAGTCCCGCATCGGGCTCCCTGCTCGGCGGGGAGTCTGCTTCTCCCTCTGACCCTCCCCCCTCTCATGTGCTCTCTCTCTCTCTCATTCTCTCTGTCTCAAATAAATAAATAATAATTTAAAAAAATCTTTAAATATTAACCTACAGAAACTTCAACAACTACATTAGCAAGCTTCATGGGTTCCCTTTCAATTAAACCATATTTAGAATGATTAAAAACTGCTTTTTCCCTATTATTAAACAAGGCATATAGCACTAGCTTTGAGAGACTTAAGTTAACTTGATCAGACTGTTACAAAAAGCAATGTTATTCAAAGAGAATAAATAGTCCACTCAACTTTCCATGGTGGACATGATAAATCTTAAATAGTTTATACAAAAATATGAAAGCTATCCGAATTATCCAAGATAAAACATATAATGCTTGTACAAAAGTAATATCTATGGACCTGTTATAACTAGAGACATAATCAGATGTAAGTAATATGCATGTAAATGCATTGCTTTTAAAGGAATAAATCATTGTCATGAAACTGTAAGAAATGGCATTTTATTTATATATATAAATCATGGTTTGTATTTTCTCTTAAGCAGACCTGAAATAGGGATTCGAATCCAAGTAGCATATTTCCTACATGATCTCAAGAAACAGATGCAGGAAAGCCAAGATATGAGACAGAAAAGGAATGGAAACCAATAAAGGGTGCTTTTTCAAGGCAATTACCACAGTGGGCATCTGGAATTTAATCCCATGGGATTTCTATGGAAAATAGTGTGGAACACACTACGGAATATTTACACCTGATGGGGCTAGAGAGTTGGGGGGGTTGTTTTTTGTTTTGTTTTGTTTTCTGAAAAACTCTTGAGTCAAGAGGTATAGATATTGGCAATTGGAAGCTGGGGCAGGCAATGAAATGGAAATACCTGAGGGATGTGGGTCGGCACAGCCCATAATGCGCTGTTTCCATTCATAAGAATGTGTCCTTTAAAGCATAGCTTTGAGCATTCATTCCGTGAGTTCTTTGGCTGATACCTTTTCATACTACAAAGACATTACTGAAATATGGAAATTTCATCTGTTTAAAAAATAGTTGTTTTTTTTTAATTAAATAAGTAGTTGAGGAGTATAATTGTCAATTTGACATTCTTTTGTAAAACCAACAGTGATTCTCAGAGGCACTAGTGATGTGGAGGTATTGATTTATTCTTATATTATTTTAACATAAGCTTTTTAATTTATATTTTCAAAAGGAGATTCAGAGTGGAAGACACAGAGCTATATCTTTAAAGTATTTTCAAAAACACAATGAGTCACTGTATTTATTTACAACTTGAAGAAAGTTAACTCTAGAAATGAGAACTGTAATATTTAATTTTTATAAAATAAACATATTCTTATTACCATATAGAGTGTTGGAATAAAGGACATGAATGACTTCTTACAAATTTATTTTCTATTTGGATTATATATATTTTTGTATATATATACATATATATATACACACATACATACTCAGCATCACTTACGGCAAAATTATTTGAATCTTTTTTTTTTTTAAAGATTTTATTTATTTATTTGAGACAGAGAGAATGAGAGAGAGAGCACATGAGAGGGGGGAGGGTCAGAGGGAGAAGCAGACTCCCCGCCGAGCAGGGAGCCCGATGCGGGACTCGATCCCGGGACTCCAGGATCATGACCTGAGCCGCAGGCAGTCGCTTGACCAACTGAGCCACCCAGGCGCCCAAAATTATTTGAATCTTAATTGAAATGCATACAATAACATTTAGGATTTTAAAAATAGTGTCCTTATAGGTAATTATTTTCAAAGGGTCTTGGAGATGTGTCAGGTGAAGGTACAAATCCCTACATGTCGTTCCCATTTGTACCTACTACATTCCAAATAGGAGTGTACATTCCTTTATGTAGCTCACTCCCGAGCACCACTGAGTGTTGGGCATAGGAGCAGTTCCCTTCAAGTACCTCATGCATATGTACTCATGAAGTGGGTCACCTGTAATGTAAAAATTTACAATGATATATGCACAATCACTAAAATGTAGCTTTGTTTTTCAAGTTGAGCATCCTATGTGAAGTAAAATGTTATTTAACCTAGGTATAGTATAGTCTTTGGTTTGTTCTGCTTTTGACTCCTTGATTCAGAATACACAATTACTATGAACACTGGATAGAAGGGCCAGTTCTGATTAAAATAGGGTCATTCCAGATGTGTAAGAAAGTCCTGCACTTAACATTCTTCAATTGATATCACATTACCCTTTAAGCCCTGGCTGATGTTATTGCAATATTCACTTAGCGTGGATTTATCCTAAATGGGTTTTCTGACCATACATGGTACAAATCTTCTTGTGGGGAAGAAGACCCAGATAAACACAACACCGGAAATTCTGTAAGAGCAGTGGGATTTAAGTATGAACATAGACATACAGAAAATGCTAGACTGTAATTCAATATTGCCATCCTGTGCATATATGCAGAAAAAAATGATGGATTTTTTAAATAAATCCCTAAGTTGTACTAACTTGGATTTAGATTATAACTGTCATTAATGATTTTACACAATTCTCAGGAATTTCAAATGGTTCGATTAATTATAGACTTTCATAATCTAAAAAACAGAAGCTCAACATATTTTACCAGTCGGTTCTATAGCCGTGCCTAAGTTGTCATGGACCAGTTCTTGCAAAGTATGGTTTCGGTTAGTTACATAGTTCATGCTGGGCAACAGTTTCATGCAAAGAAAATAGATTGCTTCCCCTTAGATCAGATGGATGCTTATTTCACCCTCAGGGCAGACCTCTAACTTTGAGAGACTTTTTAGTGAGTGGTTCTTAATTCATAAAGCTAAATGCTTTCTTGAATTTATTTCCCATGTTAATTATTTATTACGGGCACACTTTCAGTTTTGTACATTTCCCATACCTTGCATGGAGAAGAGAGACCGTATTAATTTGGTAAACTTTTTCCTATAGCTTTCTCAGTCCCTGAATATTTCATGTAAAATCTCTCCTCTCTTTGTTTTCAGACACCGGACATGTACTGGCTGTATGATATCAATGGATTACCTCAAGTTACCGTGCCACCAATGAATGTAAAAGCCAAAATTGACACGACTAATGAGAGGTTTCAGAGCAAGCCAGTTCGTCGGCGCAATATTATCCGTGAAAATGCTAAACTCACAAGGACGGGGGTGTCCTCTACCATCAAGGGTGCACCTTTGATGTTGAAGAATAAATAAATACTTTTTTCCAAAATATTTTTTGGCCTCAAGTAGAATTAAACATATTTTCATGATTGTTCTTTCATCTTTTGGAATATTTCTGATGAGTAATGTTTCAATTATAATAGGCCTTCTCTATTTTATTTTTTAAACTCTATGCTGCACCTGATTTCTGTTATGTGTGTCTTTTAAAATGGACTAGTTGCAATTATTGGGATTGGTTCACTTTTAAGGTGCGGGTTACGTTTGTAGTAAAAAAGGATTTCAACTTAAAAATCGATGCATGTAAGTATTTGTAGTCCATCCACTCCTATATTGAGTCTTTAAATAATATAGATATATTTCAAAATGATCCTGGGGAAAATTCATTTTCTCAAAGTAAAGGAAAAGTATTTTGCGCAGTACTTATCATTCAGGAAAAATATAATAATAAATAGCCAATATGGACCATCTTGAAGAGAATTTGGCACAAAATGACTGGCTTTACCACAAATTATTCATTCATACAATTTTAAGGACATCACTTACCCTTTTTGTGCCCTGTTTTCTTATGTGCAAAACAAAAGAACTATAGTAGGACAAGAGTTGGCAAACTATATAGATCTAGTCTACTGCCTATTTTTATATACCTACTAACAGATAAAGATTTTTACATTTTTAAATGATTGAAATAATTAATAGAAGAATATTAAGTAACATAAGAAAATTGCATAAAATTCAAATTTCAGGGTGGCCTGGGTGACTCAGTTGGTTAAGCATCCAACTCTTGATTTCAGCTGAGGTCATGATCTCAGGGTCCTGGGATCAAGCCCCGCGTTGGGCTCTGTGCTCAGAGGGGAGTCTGCTTGTGATTCTCGCTCTTCCTCTCCCTCTGCTCCCCCACTCCGTGCGTGCTCTCTCTCTCTCTAAACTAATAAATAAATAAATAAATCTTTTTTAAAAATTCAAATTTTATTGTCTATAAATAAAGTTTTATGAAAGCATAGCCCCAGTCATGTCTTTGTGTCCTGTCGATGGTTGTTTCCGTGCCGTAACCCCAAGCTCCAATGGATGGAAACCATATGGCTACAAAGTTTTAAAGATTGACTCTCAGGTACTTTACAGAAAATATTTGGCAACCCTCTACTAGAGTAGGAATGGCCTTAGGAACCACTGTAGGTTGATTATAATTTCTTCCCAAGGTGTTAAGTGGAATTGTAGGGACACATCTATGCAATCACTTAGTTTTGTCTGCAGGTATTGAAGTAGAGGAGAGTGGAGGCCCATGTACCTCAGATTTGCCATCCCCAAAAAGGACAAAAGCTAAAATTCTGTGAATCTCCAAAAGCGTTTCTTCTTCTCTGGCTCTCTAAAGATTTTTCTTTGAGTAGAGTCATAGATTATCTGTCTGTCCTTTCTTCTGCTGTACTGTGTGTGTGAGGAGGGGTTTGGTCAGTCTCTGAGTATATTTCTCACAAAGCCTTTATAAAACTTCCCCAAATCCTTAGGAAAGTAAAATCATATTTGCCATGAACATATGGTGTTTATATTGGTGTTTTTATATTTTGGTGTTTATGGTAATACATAATATTTAAAAAATCTTAAACCTCTTATGTTGAGCCTTCACAATTGCTCTCCTATCTGAAATTCTCCAGTAATTTGAAACTGTTGCACTGTATACTTTCCACTATTTCTTAGTCCAGCACTTGTGAATATCAATGGCCCCTAAGACCAAAAGGCATCAAATTAATTCAGAGACTAGAGCGGTTACATGGGGAGTACGGCAAGTAACCAGAAAGCGGTCTAACAATATCCACAGACTTCTTCCTTATCTCTAGCGGACAAAGAACACGCTATAGTGTGCTAAAGTTTATATCTTCATATTGAAAAAGGAGTTTGAAAAAGCGGTAAGAGGTTTTACTTGGAGTTTCTTACTTGAGGACCACAATTTGCTCATTAGCAAGTGAATTTCCTATAGAATGAAAGATAAGATTTTTCTGGGAATCTAAAAGTTCCATGTGTGCTAAGACTGCACATTCTTAAATATACATATGCTGCTTTAGAATTTGATTGTAGATTCTTTAAACCTTGATCAAATATCTATTAATTCACTTATGTGTTTATGCCCTTACTTATTAAACAGGTATTAAGTACTGCTCCAAGCTACTCACCCTTGATATAAAAACAAATGAACCCTGATCAGACCTTTCCTGCAAGTGCGCCCCTGACCGATGGAGAAGACAGGTGTGAGCAGGTAGTTTCCAGAACATATGGAAGGTGTTGTGATTGAGACCTTGGTATAAAAACACAGAGGTGGGGACCTGGCTAGGGAGTGAGAAAAGGCCTCAGGGAAGATGTAACATTTGATGAGGATATTAACAGAGTTGGAGTCTTCCAGGTATAGAAGGGGAGTATGACCTCTGAGACCGGGTGGAGGAACATGTTCCAAAGCATACAAATGTGACAACATGGCATGTCCAGAGACAAGTAAGTGGTGGTTGGAGCTCAGGATAAGTGATTTGGGGAGTGATAGAAAATGTGGGAACAAATGTAGGTGGGAACAGAATGGCTTAAAGTAACTCAAATGAAGGGCTAAGAAAATGGGTTCAAATTAGGATGCCTTCGGCTCAGGTTATGATTCCCACCCCCCCTTCTTGGATTGGGTTCGAGCCCTGCATCCACGTCGGGCTCCCTGCTCAGCGGGCAGCCTTCTTCTCCCCTCCCTCTGCCCTTCCCCCTGCTCATGCTTGTGTGCTCTCTCTCTCTCTAGTAAATAAATAAAATCTTAAAAAAAAAGAAACATTTGAAAGGAAATAGGAATGTCAAGGGGCCCTAGAATGGAGCTGGGAGGCCCCTGGGGAAGCTGGTCTTATGCACGTTGACACCTGCATGAAACATGGAGCCTTTAGACTCTGCCACAGCCTGTTGGAATTCTCAGAATGAGGCTTGTTTTCCTTTTTCTTTTTCTTTTTTTTTTTTTTTGAGGCTTGTTTTTCTTTACTATAACCGAGCAACTAGCAAAGTAACCTATCATATATATATATATATATATATATATATATATATATATATATATATACACACCAGTGCTAATTATTTTTGCCTCTATAAACTTTGTCTTTCTGTTCCCTCCCTGGAGCACATTTCAGGCTTCTCCTAAATCTGTGTCTCCCGTATTTGAAGTCCTAAAGACCCCAAATAAACTTTTGGTTTGCTTTGCAGGCTCAGTTCTTTCTTGTTTGGCAAGAGTTATAAGGGTCACTTTTCTTCATTCTGATTCTTTATATTTCGGGCTACATGCAAGACTCTACATTTTAATATGTGTTTATCTAAGGTTTGCACGTTAAGACGCGATATTGATGAAGAAAAGAGGGGCATGGATAAAACTCTGAAAACCATTTAAAGAGTAGCAAGCAGAGAAAAGAGGCAGTGGTGTAAACTGAGAAGACACTGCCTAAAGAAAGAAGAAACATCTAGATCCTGCTCCTGACTTTGGGGTACACCAGTCAGGGGTCTTGTGCCCACTGAGCCAACCAACCATATAGCCTGGTTCCTAGAGAACAGACAGGACAATGTTGGGTATTTACCACTGGGAAGGAAAGGGTTAAAGGGGGCTTGTAAGAAGCCTGGGGAAAGTTTTGAATCCTGTCCAACCTCCCTGTAAACAGATTGTTGAAACATACTTGCAGGAAGAAAAAAGTGTTATTCATTTAGGGTCTTTTTTCTAACCAAAGTCAGTATTGTCAGGTTTTGTTTGTAGCAATTGTTGACTGAGAAAAGAGGCAGAGCTGAAGTAAAAGCATTTATTTGGTGCCTTAGAATTGCAGTTTGGGGAGCACAGATTTGGCCAGCAACCCAAATCGTGTCCCCTCAGGGAACAAAAACGAAAGGCTTTTAAAGACAAAAGGGGATGCTGGTATATGTTGTTTACAAAGAATTTTGATTGGTGTTGGTGGCAGAAAACTAATCTTGGGCTGAATATAATTGGTTGCTAAGGCTATCACTAAGCAAATGTGCATTACTGTAGCAAAGGCAGCTGCAGGTGTTCGGTCTGAGTCCTTGGAGTATTTGCTGTTTGGCCCAGTTCAGAATTTGACAGTTCCACCCAATGAGGATGTGCATAAGGCCCACCACCTTAATGGCCTTCCAGCTCCATTTTAAAACCCCTGGACATAAGTGACCCCATTTCATTTCACCTTTCACACAACTTCTTTCAGTCTTTGTATTTCTAAAAATGTCTTCATTTTGTCATTTTGAATTACACTTTTTCTTGGTATAGAATTCTGAGTTCCTAATTATTTTCTCCCCAGCGCTTTGAAGCTATTACCTCAGCACTTTGAAGCTACTTTCTTTTTTTTTTTTTAAGTTTATCTATTTTTTTAGTAAGTTCTACACCCAACACGGGGCTGAAATTCATGACCCTGAGATCAAGAGTCTCATGCTTTTCTGACTGAGCCAGCCAGGCACCCCTGAAGCTATTTTCTATGGCCTTCCTTGTTTATAATGAGAAGTCTGTTGTATGTCAAGTTGTTAACTTGTAGGTAAACTGACATTTCTTTTTAGCTTTAAGATTTTTTCTTTCATGCTTGATTTCCTAAAAATGTCTCTATTGCATATCTAGAAATAGATTTATCATGTCATTATTTTGTTGTTGTATTATTATTATTATTGATTATATTATTATACTTGGTACTCAAAGTATACTATCAATTTGAGTACTTTGATCTCTTTTCAATGGCAGGAAATTCTCAGTTAATATCTTATCACATATTCCTTATCTGCCATTGCCTGTATTCTCTTTATTCTGGAAAGGCATCCCAAGAGATCAGGCCTGAGGTTTAAGTGTAAAGGACCTCACTAGATCTTGGGGGAATCTTGTGCATATGTTTTACCTCTTATCTCTTTGCTGTGTGGTAAGTTAAGTATTCAGTGCTATCTTCCAAGTCAGTAATAATTTCTTCAGCAATGTTCTGCTTAGAGTTTATCCTATTGGTTTTCGTGTCTACTCTGATAGTTATTATTTCTCACATTTAGTAAGTTTTTTATATTTACCTTTTTAACATACGTAACTTCTTGTTTAATATTTTCTTGTTCCCTCTTGAATGTTAAGTTTTTATCTCTTTGAGTATCTTAGCCATGCTTACTATAAAACATTTCACAAGTGTGAAAGAAAACCCTTCAGCAGAAATTTGCAAAGGGCAGGATTGTCAGGTACTGCACAATGAGTGTTAAGAGTATGGGGAGGTACCAACAGGAACTGATGAATCACTCCCATCCTCTAATACTGATATAGGAACTTTTGACATCTGTATAACAGATAAGGTCATCCTCCCTACATGCACAGGTCAGCGGTATTTGTGAGACCCCAAGACAATGTTCATCCGAAGTTATCTGCTTCATTCATGCCTATAATTCTCTGTTACCAATAGTTTCATGTTGCACATCATCTCTTTCAAAAGGCAAATATCACTGGACCCTAGATCTGAGTCCTCAATATCCATATTCATCCTCCCACATGACCCCACTGCCAGTTGGATAAAGAGCAAGGAACTGATCTGGGAAAAACCATCAGATTCCCTCTCTAGGAGAGGTTCTTTTGGTCTCAGTTATTTGGTTAGGTAAACTTGGGAGCTGAGGGGTGGCAATGTATGCAGCAGGCAAAACATCAGTAAGACCCGACTTCAGAGAGAGAATAAGTTAAATGGACATAGAGAGACACACCGGAGATGCTATGATGTGTCCTGCTTACTAATACCATTCCAGTGGCTTGTTCATATCACTGGGGAGGTCTGTCTGTATTGCTTATCTTTGAATTACACCTGAATCCTGACAAGCTCCTTTACACTTAAAATTCAGGCACTAATTCTTTACTTTAAATGAGTTTACCAAAAGATTTCCTTCTGCATCTGTTTAAAGAGGAAGTATAAGAATACTAATACATGGAATAAGGAATATACGATGTTGATGGCCTCCACGTTTTACTGGGTCAGACCAAGTTGGGGTGAGGGGGATAAGTGGATAGCCAGATATAGAAATAACTACCGTGGGGTACCTTATTTATATATCTGAGTGAAGTACTTTTTTTCATTTTAAGATTTTTGTGTGTATGTGTGGTAAAATACACATAAAATTGACCATTTTAACCATTAATGTACAGTTCAGCAGCATTAATTATATTCACATTGTTGTTTAACCATTACCAACATCTCTCTCCCAGAACACTTTTCATCTTTCCAACTGCATACCCATTAAACAATAACTCCCCATTCTCTCCTCCTTACAGCCCTGGCAACCACCATTCTATTTCTGTCTCTAGGAATTTGACCACTCTATAAGTAGAATCATACAGCATTTATCATTTTATGATGGGCTTATTTCACTCAACATGATGTCCTCCAGGTTCATTCATGTTGTAGCATATGAGAGAATTTCCTTCTTTTTAAAGCTGAATAATATTCCATTGTATGTATATACCACATTTTCTTCATCCAGTCATCCATCAGTGGACACTTGGGTTGCTTCCACATTTTGTCTGTTGTGAATAGTGCCGCTATGAACCTGGGTGTGCAGATATTTGTATACAAATTTGTGTATGAATATTTGGGTCCTTGCTTTCAGTTACTGGGTATCTACCCAGAAGTGGGATTGTTGGATCATATGGTGATATTTCTAATTTTTTGAGAAGCCACCGTACTCTTCTCCATAGTGCCTGCCCCATTTTACATTTGCAAAGGCAATGCACAAGGGTTTTGATTTATGCACATCCTTGCCGACTGAGTTGGTAAATGTATATGTGTAGACATTTTCTGCATTATTCCCTTGTTAACCTTCTGATGCCTGCAGGGTCTGTAATGATAAAACTTGTTTCTTTCCTACTGTTAAAAAAATACTAGTTTTCTCCCTACCTTTCCTCTTCATTTTATTTTAGAATTTTTCTTTGTTCACTCCACTTTCTATTTCTCTGTTTACTTTCCTGTCCTACTATGGATTACTTGTACATTTTTTAAACACCATTTTGAGTAATATAAAGTGTTTTTAAGAGTACCTCATTATATAACTTTGTTATGATAGCTTTCTTATTATATATTCATAACTTATCACATTTTGCTGGTATCATCGTTTTATCAGTTTGAGTCAAGTGCAGCATCCTTATCTCCCTTTATATAATTTTTAAAATATTTTCTCTGCGTATATATGGAACCATATCAGATAGTGTTATAATTTTTTCATCCAATATCAACCATAATTTAGAAAACTCAATAGGAGAAGAAAAGTCTATAGTATTTACCCATATGTTTGTGCACTGTATTCTTTCTTCCCTTCTTATGTTCCAGTATTCCTTTTTTTATAACATCCTTTCTGCTTAGAGAAATTTCTTTCACCTTTATTTTAGAGTAAGTCTCTTGGTAACAAATTCAACTAATTTTCCCTTGTCTCAGAATATCTGGGCTGCTTCTTCCTTTCTGAACAATATTTTCACTGGATATAGGACTCTAGGTTGACAGTTCTTTCCTTTAAGCACTTAAAAAATATGCCACTTTCTTTGTGCCTCCATGGTTTCTAATGACAAATTCATTGTCATTATCGTTGCTTTTCCCCTTTAGGTAAGGTGTCATATCTCTGTAGATGCTTGCAAGACTTTTCCTTTATTTTCATTTTTCAGAAGTTTGACTCTGATTTGTATTGGTATGGATTGCTTTGGATTTATCCTGCTTAGAATTTTATCAGCTTCTTCAATCTGCAGTCATTTGCCAAATTTTGGGAGTTTTCCTCCATTATTTCTTCAAGTACCTTTTCAGCCCTATCTTTTTTCTCCTCTCATTCTGATGACATGAATATTAGATTTCTGTCCCTGAGGCTCTGTTCATTTTTTTTTTTAATTCTCCTTTTCTCTGGTATTCAGATTAGAGTCAGTAGTCTTTTTTTCTGTCCCCTTCCTTGTACTGTTGGGCTCAAACAATGGGTTTTTAAAAATTCATTTATTGTATTTTTCACTTCTAAAATTTGATTCCTCCCTATATCATCCATTTCTTTGTTGAGACTTTCTCTTTGCTGATATTCTCTGTTGTTTCAAACATGCTCATAATGCTTGTTCAAGCTTTTATTTTTTGTTGAAGATGGCTGCTTTAAAATCTTTGATCATTCTAACATCCCTGTCATCTCAGTGTTGGCATTTATTGATTGTCTTTTCTCATTCAAATAAAGATCTTCCTGGTTATTTTTATGAAGAAGGATTTTCATTTGAAACTTGTGCTTTTTGGGTATTATGTTATGAGAGCCTGAATCTTATTTCAACCTTCTGTTTCAGTTGATTTCATATGACAGCATTCCAGCAGGAAAAGGTAGGACACCAACTGTTTACTGCCAGATGAGAGCAGAAGTGTAGGTTTCCCACTCAACCTCCATCAACACTCAAGGGGTAGAAGACTTATTAACTGCTGGGCGGGGTGGGAGTTCCTCTTTTCCCCTCGGCTTCCCCTGATACCTCTCTGGCAGGAAGGGCTAGGAGTGCCTTGTTCCTGCTCCTCACATGGCTTCCAGTGACACCACAAGGAGGGTTTTTGTCATCACAAGTGAGAGGTGGTGAAAGTCTTTCCTGTCACTCCAGTTGGGATGGGCATCTCATTACTGCAGAGTGTAGGGAGATGTCCAGGCCTTCCATGTGGCCTTCCCTGACAGTGTTGGGGGCAGAGTCTTATTACCACCTGACAGGGATAAATATGAAAGCCCTGCCCCCTACTCAGCCTTCTCTGATACCACTCCAGTGGGGAGTTGTGGCACTTTATTACAGTCTAGCAAGTGTGACTGTGAAAGTCTAGCCTCCGGGGCGCCCGGGTGGCTCAGAGAGTTGAGCGTCTGCCTAAGCCCAGGTCCTGATCTCCAGGTCCTAGGATCGAGCCCTGTGTTGGGTTCTTGGCTCAGCCGAGAGTCTGCTTCTCCCTCTGCCTCTCCCCCATGCTCATGCTCTCTCTCTCTCTCTCAAATGAATAAATAAAATCTTTAAAAAAAGTCTATCCTCCATTTGGCCTTTATTGGTGAGGGCGAGTGTGAGGCCACAGGTTTTTCTATGGTTTTTGGCTAAAGTAAAGAAGTTATTGTCTAATTTCTCTGTCTGCTAGCCTGACCTTGTCCTAGTCCTTTCTTGAGTTCAAAGGTTGTCTTTAGCCAGTCTGCCTTCTTCTCTTCATCTTTCAGAGTATATAGATAACATTATACATATTTAAGTTGTACTTATTGGGAGGACAAGGGATAAATACACTTACTCCATCTTCCCAGAAGAGGAGGTCTAACTTTATATGCATCTAATTAATTCAGAGAAAAAAAATAACATGGATGCTTTCAGTTTTCTCCAGCATGATTGTCATCCATTTATTTCAAAAGTCAAAAGGAGCTTGGTGCAATTAACCTCTCCACTCTATGGGAAGCTGACTTTGGGATTTTTCTACTCTCTGCTTCCATCTTGTCAATACCAAGAGAAATTCTAAAGTGTAGGAGCTTAAGGTTAAACACAATGTAGTCAAGATAAAGGGCACTCTGCTTTAGTGAGCCTCTGCAAGATTCCCCAGCATTCGAGACCAGGCCTCTCTTCATGTTTAGCAGTGCCCTGTCCCACAACACAGGCTTGGGAAACCCCAAAGAGCATCTCCTATCCCCCTTGTACAATAGCTCCAAGCACTTGTTACTGAAGTCATTGCTGTGAACTTTGAAAATATGTTAGCTTTACTGCTCTTTTAAAATCATTTCATCTTTTCTGATCATAAACTTACTGACAAAAATGAAACAGCCAAATGCTTTGATGAAATGAAGCAAAGAATCAAGCATAAAGTCCATAATTCTATAAGAAAAATGACCTAATTTTGCCTCAGTATTTATTTGCCCCTTAGATATTCAATATTTGCCTTTTTTGTGAAGTGCCTTCTTGCACTAAAATAAATGACTAAGGGATGTCTTATTGCTGACGCAGATCACAGTTTGTTGCTAATGGAATGTTAACTACTTTTTAAGTAACTCTGAATAAACCTGCTGATCCATGAAAGATTCATCTAAAAGGAATCCAATTCATTTTCTGGCTCTACCACTTCCACTGATGTGGAAAATCTTCCTCCATATTCTACTTTGTTTCAGCCATTGCAGTGCTGAGAGTGTTTGGGAGAGGTAACACTTTTAATAGTATGTCAAGGTTACCACTTAAGAAACAGACACTCCCCAAAAGAAGAATGATTCAAGCATACTCTCTGGTGTAAAAAATCATCTGCAGAGTATGAGGGTTTGCTCCTGAAATTTCAAAGATCAGAAAGGCAGTGCTGAAAAAACATTCTGAAATTTCCAAAGACGAAACTGTGACTTCAGCTTCATCCCTGTGTGATTTTGTATCTGGGACAACCACTCACAGAGGACCGTGTAAAACTTCAGCAAAAGCAAAAGTCAACACCTCAGCAGAAGTCTCAGGGGCTTCAATTTTCTGAGTGTCTAGAGCACTTTCCTGCCTTTTGTGCCATTGTGGGACAGTCCAGCTCAGGTAGAAAATTGTCCCATCGAGAGTATGGTTTGGAAATGTAGGCCAGTGCTCGCTTCAGCAGCACATATACTAAAACCGCAAATGTGGGCTATACCTTTCTTCCAGGTCTGCATCTTGTTTTTCATGCTTTGAAACGGTGATATATTATATGTGAAAATAAGACATGTATATGAAAAAAATTAGGAAATAAGATATTTAGAAGACATTTCTTTTTATAAACCTCAAAAAAAATAAATATTTTATTAAGCAAAGCTCTTAGATTTATACCACAGTCCTGTAAGAATACCTTGTCATTACTTAAACAGTAGCTTACAAGGAGTTGCTTAAGTTGTGCTGGTTACATAGATGTGTGCAGGCTATAAATTGTTTTTAAGCTTTCAACTTCTGTGTTTAAGAATAGAAAATGATGAGCCATATGACTGAGTGGCACTTCATAATAGAGATGATACTAAATCTATATTTCAGCATCACTGGCTCCTAAACACAGCATTTAAATTATATTGCCCATGGAGAATCTCTGTAAATAAGGTCACTGTGGGACCAAGGCTGGGTGCTTGGAAATCAGCCAGCCCAGAAGTGTCACTTCAACAGGGCCTTTCTACAGTTCTGAATATATAATCTTTTATCTATTTAAATAAAACTCAATGAATTTTTACATGTGTATACACCTATGATACCAGTACCCAGATCAAGATATGGAACTATCTCGTAGTTAACACTCCCCATCAGGTCACCACCATTTCAAATGCTGTCGATATGGAATAGTTGTGGCTGTTTTGAACTTCATATACATGGAATCATATAGTTTGTCCTTATTTCTGTTTGGCTTTCTTTCACATAATATGTTGTCTATGGGATTCATCCACATGTTTGCTTCTATCAGGTTTTTTCTTTTTATTGCTGAGTTATATCTCATTGTATGAACATACCACATTAGATGAAGATATCATATCTATTTACCCTTTCACCTGTGGATGGACATTTGATCCCAGGTTTTGGTCATTATGTACAAAGCTGCTAAGAACATTCTTGCCCATGTTATTTCTTGCACAGGTATATACATTTCTATTGTGTATATAGCCAAGAGTGGAATTGCTGAATCCTAAGGTGTTTCTTTTATAACTTTACTGGTTGTGATCGCTTCTCGGCCTTTTGGCTAAGATCAAGTGTACTGGTTGTTATCAAAGAGTTTTCCAATGTGGTTTTACCAGTTTACCCTCCAACCAACAATGTGTGAGAGTTTCGGTTACTTTATATCCTTGCCAACATGTGGTATTATCAGTCTTTTAAATTTTAATTCTTCTGGTGGTGGTCTACTGATACCTTGCTGAGGTTTGAACTTGCCTTTCTTATGGCTAATGACGTTGAGCACCTTTTCATATACTAATTAGCAATCTGAATTGGAAACAAGCTCTTTTAATATAAAAAAAGTATCATAATGCCCTGAAGGTCCATCCACACTATCTTTTGAGGGCATTATGCTAAGTGAGATAAGTCAGACAAAGACAAATACTGTATATCACTCATATGTAGAATCTAAAAAAAACTGAACTTGCAAAAACATAGAATGATGGTTACCAGGGGCTGAGGGTAGGGGAATTGGGGACATGTTTAAGGGCACAGCCTTGCAGCTAGTAGATAAATAAAGTCTGATGATCTAATGTACAACATAGTGATTATAATCAATGATATTGTATTATAAACTTAAAAGTTGCCAAAAGACTACATCTTAACTGTTATTAACACAAAAAAGAATTGATAGTTATGTGATGTGATAAAGGTATTAGCTAATGCTACTGTAGTAATCATGTTGCAATATATAAATGTATCAAACCAACATATACACCTCAAACTTATGCAATGTTATATGCCAATTATATCTCAACAATAATGAATCCTAAATTAGATATTTTCATTTTTCGTTCTAGATCTTAGATGAAAACAACTGTTATTTCACAAGTTCCCTAAAACCATTCATTATTATTTCAATTTAATAAAGTTGAAGGAAAGAACCCAGAATCACATAACAAAGTCACGGGCCAGTGGCCAAGAAAGGACTGTAACTGCCAAGCTTTATCTCAGAGCTCTTTCAACCTTTCACTTTTTGTTCTGTGCTAGTAATAAAATGTCCAGAGCACAGTGTCCATCACAGATAATCAGAGAGGCATATGATAACACTGGAATCAGTTATGTCTGAAAGGTGATAACTATTAGAGCATTGCAAAGGTTAGGAGTTTAGGATGAGATTTCCTAAGACATGATTAGTGGTATTTTGATACACATATCTGTTTTATAATTTTCTCTGAGTACTGAGTCATAAATGCACATGTGTTGCTCATAATGTATATGTGTATGAATATGTATACAACACACAGAACTATTTAGAGACACGTGCTATTACAAATGAGCATTCATCTAAAAGCCTCTTAATAGTTCATTAAGCTTCACAAGTTGTCTGAGGCACATAAATGACAAAAACTATGCACATTTCTGAAAACAAGAGGCAAGAGTCCCAGGGAGACTCAGGTCCTGAATAAAGGAAGATTTCCATAGTCTGGTGTGAAGATTGAGTTGGGTGGTGGTATCTAAATCCTAATAGCAATTAATCACACTGGGAGTTTGATTGAAAATGCAGCCACCTCCACTCCACTGGGAGGTCTGAATCTTCCTGGGCCAACCAACCACAGAACACTTGGCTACGAGTGCTAAGGTGTGTCACAAGAGCTAGGCCATGACAGGCTACACACAGGAATACAAGTACAGCCAGAACTGTGCTTTTGCCTTCAAAGCAGATGAGTTTTACTTGAACAATTGAATAATTATGCCTGTCAAGATGAGATCTGGAGGACTGAGGCTGGAGCCAGACTTCAGTGTGAGTCCTGGGTGAGTTGCTTAATAATCATCTGAGCCTTCCATTTCCCTCATGATAACATGGAAGCTGGTAAACCACTGTCTCCACCTTTTCTTAGAGTTGCAGAAATAGTACACATTAGTTATCAGTGCAAACTGAAAATTAATAAAGAATAGAAAACATGATTTTCATTAGAATTTTAGAACTCATGAGAGTGCCTGTCTCCCAAGAGAACAAAATAAAGTGGCTTTTTTTCATTTTTTTGATTTAAATTCAACGAGCCAACATATAGAATATCATTAGTTTCAGACGTAGAGTTCAATCATTTATCAGTTGCGTGTAACACCCTGCGCTCATCACATTAAAGCAGCTTTTTAAGAAGTCCTTTAGATTGCCCATAGGTGGTTGTCAAATGCTCAACAGATTTGTAAGGATTCCTTATGCACTTCTGTCCATTTTTGTATATGTTCAAAATTCTCCAAAATAAAAAGTTAAAAAAAGAAATTCTTTAAAATTGAAATAGCATGTGAATATAAGATGAAACTACTGTGACGCTGTGGTTCTCAAAGAGCAGTCCCTGAGACCAGCAGCATCAGCAGCTATGTAGGATCTTATCTGAAATGCAAATTGCTGAGTTCCCATCTCAGGAAAACGGAATCCAAAACTCTGAGGGTAAAGCCCAGCAGTCTGTGTTTTAACATGCCCTCCAGGTGATTCTGATATACCTCTAAAATGCGAAAATCACTACTGCCGTGAAGATAGTATTGGTCCATGTTGGAGGAGGTCATTGAGAGGACAGGACCGCTGGTTCACCGTGCAGCTGAACGTAGGCAGTCAGACACTCCTTACCCCTGCCCCCAACCCCGTCCCCAGGAGCTACTTCAAGGATGCAGCCTTGAGAGAGTAATGTGTTGTTGAGATCATCTGATGGCATACAGGCAACTGAATCTTGTTAAGGCCTCTATGTAAATTCTTAAGATTGTGATGGGCAGGTGCAGAGTTTTTCTAGTCTTATGGCAGCTCAATACAAGTCCATGTAGAGGGGCCAGTTTCAAATTTCAGCCAGGGAACTCTTGGCGTTTCTAACCAATAGTCCAGTGACTTTTAGTCCAGGGCCAACTGGCTTTATAACCTTAGACAAGCCACTTACCTTTTCTGAACATCAGTTTTCTCATCTCCAAAAGAAGTCTGAATCTTATGGCTTCCTGGACCCTTTCTAGTTCGGCCTTCTGGAATGACTCTGATTCATACAACTTACGTAAGGTAATGCTCTTCAGAGCTTAGAAAATTATGAGGCTTAGTTGAATATGCAAACTGCTAATGAGTAATTGTCTTTAGCGGGTTCTTTGTGTATAGCTGGAAGAGGGTTCACTTTCATCTCTAAATACAGTTAGAAAATGTAAATATTGTTCCACAAATAGAAAGGATTTCATGGTTTTCATTACAATAGGTATTGGTGTTACTTTTAAGCATAGACCACTAGGGGTGATTTACTTGTGTTTTTATAGCCCTGCGTTCTATTTGATGCGGAGTAGGTACTTCTACTTTCTATAACACATTTAAGAAACTAACACTTTTGCTCTTAATTATAGCTATTTATAGATAAAAAGCTTATTGTGTAGGTAAAAGGTGTTTTTAAAGGATTTTTAAGCACCAAACTTTGTCAGGTGTTTGTGCAAGCCAGCCACATTACTCTGGTTCACAAAAAGATGTTAAGAATTCAATGGGCCACCTAAGTGGCTCAGTCAGTTACGCGTCTGACTCTTGGTTTCAGCTCGGGTCATGGACTCAGGGTGGCGGGATAGAGCCTTGCATTGGGCTCCAGGCTCAGCGTGGAGTTTGCTTGGGATTCTCTTTCCCTCTGCCCCTCCCCCCACTCGCTCACGTGCCCGCTTGTGCTTTCTCTCTCTCAAAAATCTTTTTAAAAAGATGTTAAAAATTCAAAGTATCATGAAATGTTGGCCATTCTGAGTTATCCTTAGGGAGGACAGAGAGTCCATAACTGGGGGTCAGGGGCTAAGAATAATTTCTATGAAGTTTCACCATTAATTGCCAGGATCTTACTGAGGTTGAGCATTTGAAAATAATAGCAGAGCAAGGAGGAATATAAGGCGTGTTGGACCTGGAAGGGTGTAAGCAAAGGCGGCATTTGGAAGTAGAGAAGCCAGGAGCTCCTGTTCTTCTCAGATATGATTGAGCTGCAGCGACGAAGGCCAGATCTTCCTTTGTTTATTGCCCGCTGCAACCCTCCAAATGGTGATAGTACTTCAGGGGCCTGGGAGCCATGAGGGGGGCTCTAACTGTTGCTGCTTACTCCCTTCAGTCACTATTAAAGAGCAAAGTAATGGGAGACCAGGAAAGTGTCAAGATGCTGGCATCTCTGGGTTTGGAGAATGCAAATAGCCAGTCCTGAGAAACAGGCTCCGTCCTCCATAACAATCCCCAGGAAGCACCTTCCATCCAATAGTGGCCTATTAGACTGTAAGTGTCTTACGGATAAAGGAGACACTTACCTTAAAAAAAAAAAAAAAAAACTTAATAACTGCAAATACTGACAGTAATAGGCTAGAATTAAGCCGCACAAGGCTGCAACTATGGGGATTTGGAACAAAGGCACAGAGGTGAGCCCCCGTGGATGCACAAACGAGCGAAGAAGAAACAAGTCTAGGTGTGGAAGCTGGTCAGAGTCTCTAGGCAGGTATTCTTATTTAGAGAGTAAATTAAAAGAGAAAAGAACAGTCAAGTGGGGACTGAATCTGATGCTTATTTTATTCCCATTCGTGCTGAGGATATAGTGATATAAAGAGGAGGGTCACAAAAAAAGTAACCCTGACACATATCTCAGATAAGTTTATTTCATTTGATCCTTATAAATTGGAAAGGTTTTGGGTATTGTGCTCTGCCTGTACGTCTTCCTCTAGGGCTTCTGTCTTATAACCAAAAGCCCTAAACCTAACACACCAAGGATAGGAAGACTCTGAAAAGCAGAAAGACAATGAAATGACTAATGACTTGGGGACTTTGAGGCATAACATGGCAGTGAGTTCGCTGGTGTCTTAGTCCACTCGGGTAGTCTAACTCGGCCACCATAACAAAATGCCACAGACTGGGGGGCTTAAACAACAAATTTATTTTCTCACAGTTCTGGAGGCTGCAAGTCCAAGATCAGGGTGCCAGCAAGATTGGTTTCTTTTTATTAATTTTACTGCAGTGTTAGAACGCTTAATGTGTAATGTAAGAACTTAACACTTAGCAAATCTTACTGTGCAATACAGTATATACTCTGTAGGCACAATACTGTGTAGCAGATTTCTACAAGTTATTCATCTTGCCTAAATGAGATTTTATAACTGTGTTCTTTCATGAGTTTGGCTCTTCTGGATATCTCCTGTAAGGGAAATCATGCAATATTCGTCCTGCTGTGACTGGCTTATTTCACATAGCATAGGACTTTGTCCATGTTGCCTTATATTGCAGAATTTCCCTTTTTTTTTTTTTTTTACACAGTTGAAGGATACGCTGTTGTATGTGTATACCACATTTTCCGTGCTTTATTTACCCATTAATCCGTTGATAGACACTTAGGTTATTTCCACATTTTGGTTATTGCGAATAGTGCTACACTGGGAGTGCTGATACCTCTTTGAGACCCTGATTGCCATTTTTCATGGATAAATACCCAAAAGTGGGATGGCTAGACAATATTATTATTCTATTTTTAATTTTTTGAGGCACTTTTAGACTATTTTCAATAGTCACTGCACCATTTTGCATTCCCACCAACAGTGTAAAAGGGTTTCAACATATCCACAACCTCAGCAACATCTACAATCTTGTGTTTTTGTTTGAGAATAGTTATCCTAACAAGTGTGAGGGGATACGTCATTGTGGTTTTGATTTGCATTTCCCTGATGAGTGAGGTTGAGCATCTTTTCGTATAGGTGTTGGCCATTCGCATAATTTCTTTGGAAAAATGTCTGTTTAGGTCTTTGGCCCCCCCCCTTTTTTTTTAAAGATTTTATTTAATTTAGAGAACACAGGGTGAGAGGGGGAGGGAGGGGCAGAGGAGGGGGAGAGAGAAAAGGAGAGAATTTTTTTTTTAATTTTATTTTATTATGTTAGTCACCATACAATACATCATTAGTTTTTGATGTGGTGATCCACGATTCATTGTTTTCGTATAACACCCAGTGCTCCACGCAGTACGTGCCCTCCTTAATACCCATCACCAGGCTAACCCATCCCCCCACCCCCTCCCCTCTAAAACCCTCAGTTTGTTTCTCAGAGTTCATAGTCTCTCATGGTTCATCTCTTCCCTCCGATTTCCCCCCCTTCATTTTTCCCTTCCTTCTCCTAATGTCCTCCATGCTATTCCTTATGTTCCACAAATAAGTGAAACCCTATGATAATTGACTTTCTCTGCTTGACTTATTTCACTTAGCATAATCTCCTCTAGTCCCATCCATGTTGATGTAAAAGTTGGGTATTCATCCTCTCTGGTGGCTGAGTAATATTCCATGTATATATGGACCACATCTTCTTTATCCATTCATCTGTTGAAGAGCATCTCGGCTCTCTCCACAGCTTGGCTATTGTGGACATTGCTCCTATGAACATTGGGGTGCCTATGGCCCTTCTTTTCACTACATCTGTGTCTTTGGGGTAAATACCCAGGAGTGCAATTGCTGGGTCATAGGGTAGCTCTATTTTTCACTGTTTGAGGCACCTCCACACTGTTTTCCAAATTGGCTGTACCAACTTGCATTCCCAGCAACAGTGTAAGAGGGTTCCCCTTTCTCCGCAACCTCTCCAACATTTGTTGTTTCTTTCCCTGTCCATTTTTGCCATTCTAACTGGTGTAAGGTGGTATCTCAATGTGGTTTTGATTTGGATTTCCCTGTTGACTAATGATGATGAACACTTTTTCATGTGTCTGTTAGCCATTTGTATGTCATCTTCAGAGAAGTGTCTGTTCATGTCTTCTGCCCATTTTTTGACTTGATTATTTGTTTTTTGGGTGTTGAGTTTGAGAAGTTCTTTATAGATCTTGGATACCAGCCCTTTATCTGTAGTGTCATTTGCAAATATCTTTTCCCATTCTGTAGGTGGCCTCTTTGTTTTGTTGACTGTTTCCTTTGCTGTGCAGAAGCTTTTTATCTTGATGAAGTCCCAAAAGTTCCTTTTTGCTTTTGTTTCACTAGCTTTTGGAGATGTATCTTGAAAGAAGTTGCTGTGGGCGATGTCAAACATACTGCTTATGTTCTCCGCTAGGATTTGGATGGATTCCTGTCTCACATTGAGGTCTTTCATCCATTTTGAGTTTATCTTTGTGAATGGTGTTAGACAATGGTCGAGTTTCACATTGCCTGATTTCAAGCTATATTACAAGGCAGTGATCACCAAGACAGCATGGTACTGGCACAAAAACAGACATATAGACCAATGGAACAGATTAGAGAGCCCAGATATGGACCCTCAACTCTATGGTCATAATCTTCGACAAAGTAGGAAAAAAATATGCAATGGAAAAAAGACAGTCTCTTCAATAAATGGTGCTGGGAAAATTGGACAGCCACATGCAGAAGGGAGAGAATTTTAAGCTGATTCCATGCTGAGCATGGAGCCTGATGCTGGGCTCCATCTCTTGACCCTAAGATCATAACCTGAGCCAAAACCAAGAGTCAGATGTTAACAGACTGAGCCACCCAGGTGCCCCAGGTCTTGAGCCCAATTTTAAATTAAGGTGATCTTTTTGCTAATAAGTCGTAGGAGTTTCTTAAACATTTTGGAAATTAACCCTTTATCAGATAAGTTTCACAAATATTTTCTCCAAGTCCTTAAGTTGCCTTTTTATTCTGTTGGTTGATTTGCTATGTAGAAGCTTTTTAGTTTGATGTCGTCCAATTTGTCTTTTTGGTTTTTGCTGCCTGTGCTTAGTGAAAATCACTGAAGACCAATGTTATTAATATTGTCCCTTGTGTTTTCTTCTAAGAATCTTAAGTTTCACATCTTATATTTAAATAACCCATTTTGAGTAGATTCTTGTGTATGGTATAAGATAAGGATCCAATTTTATTCATTTGCATGTGGATATCCAATTTTCCTGTCACCATTTGTGGAAGATGAGTCTTTCCCCAGTGTGTATTTTTGGCACACTTGTCAGAGATCGGTTGATTATATATGCATGTGGATTTATTTCTGAGCTCTCTATTCTGTTCCATTGATCTATGTGTCTCTATCCCTGTACCATACCGGTTTTATTACTGTATCATTGTAATGTATGTAGAAATGAGGACTATAATGACTTGAGCTTGATTCATCTTTTTAAAGGTTATTTTAGCTCTTTGGGGTCCTTTGTGGTTTCATATGAATTCTAGAATTGTTCTATTTCTGGAAAAAAATGCAACTGGGCTATTAATAGGTATTACATTGAATCTGTAAATCAAATTGAGTAGTATGGATATTTTAATACTCTTTCAATCCATGAACACAGATGTCTTTCCATTTATATGTTTTTAATTGCTTTCATTAATGCATTAATTTTTTTAGTGTTCACTGTACAAGTCCTTCATTTCCTTAGTTACTTTTATTACTAATTATTTTCTTTGATACTATTGTAAAATGGGATTGTTTTCCTATCCCATCACATGCCTTTTCAAATATTGTTATATTTGGAGCTTTCTTAGCAGATTTCAAGTATACAATACAGCATTATAACTATAGTCATGAATTCCCATTCAAATGTTAGTATTAGCCAGTGAAGACACCCAGTACTGGACTTGTTGTGATGGGAGGTTTTTTGAATACTGATTCAACCTCCATAACAATTACAGGTCAGTTTAGATTTTCCATTTCTTTGAGTCAGTCTAGGTAGGTTTTGTATTTCTGGAATTGATTCATTTCTTCCAGGTTGTCCAATTTGTTGGTGTATAATAGTAGTCTCTTATGCGCCTTTCTATTTCTGTGCTATTAGTGGTAGTATGTCTTCTTTCATTTCTACTGCCATTAATTTGAGTCTTCTCTCTCTCTCTCTTTTTTTTTTTTAGTCTAGCTAAAATTTCTTTCAGGAAATAATACCAGATACCATCTGATCCATCCCTTCATATTTTACAGTGGAAATATGTCCAGAGAGGTGGACTTGCCCAGTGCAAGACCCTGCAGGGGCATGTACTCTCACATCTTCACCTGGTCCTGGCTTTCCTACACCAGAACTGATATTCTGAAACAGCTCATCAGCAGTCACCAACAGACACAGATCTTTCTTCCTAAAGTGTTTCCCTCAGAACTTTGCATGGGAATTGATCTGTGGCAGTGTGAGTGGGTATGGAATTCTCTGTATATTTTGTTATGTCAACTATATATGACCATATGTTAAAAGTCCTTCAATTTGAGATTGGCACATAATTGGTGCTCAGTATATGCTGTTCTCTTGCATGTGTGTGTTCAGGTTTATGCCACCAACTACTCAGCCTGAGGCTGTGGATAATTATTCATACAGTTGATGACTGATAAAGGTGAATGCCTTTAGTTTGTACTCAATATACATTGTGTTGTAGCCCTATTTCTACTGCATTCACCAACCCCCATCCATCATCACATACCTTTTGCTCTACAAGTACCCCACTACTTGTAGATTTTTCAAACCCCCAGGCCTTCTTAGGCCAGTATGATTTTGCAAATGCAGTTCCCTCTGCCAGAAATGCCCTTTATTCTTGTCTTCCTAATGATCTGGAACTTCTAGACTCAGCTCAAACTTCACCACCTCAATGAAAAGTTTTGATTATCCTTCCGCAGGAGAGTTAGCTTTCTCCCTCTATGTTCTTATTTACATCTTATTTTCCCATCTCCCTCAGTGCATTGTAAGATTATTGAGCTGAGACCTAACATCTCATTCATTCCTTCTTATATCCTGTGACTCTAATAATTCTCAATAGGTACATTTTTTAAAGAATTTCCTTTAACTGAACTAATCCCTTTCATTGAAAGTCAAATATATCTGATTGGGTGATTAGGAAAATCATGATATGGATACTTAGGATAGAAAAAAAATCTACTGATGAAGAATTCAAGGATTTCACCAGGACCTCAATGGCTACAGTCAAAAAAGGTAAAATCTGAATAATTCTGAATATAGTGCTGTTCAAAGAAAGGCAAGGAGGTGAATATATCAGAGTTAAAATAATACTATTTTATAGCTAACTTTTAATCCTCAGAGAATTATGAGGGAGGTACCATTTTTACCTCCATCTTTTAGATAAAGGGACTGAGACTCAAAGTCACACTGCTAGAAAAGGACACAACCAAGATTTTAATCAAGATCTCTTTGACTCCAGAATAATATGCTAAAGTAATACACTGTTTCAGTCCGTTTAGATATCTACAACAAAAATACCATAGACTGGGTGGCTTAAACAACAAGTTACTTCTCACAGTTTGGGAGGAAGTCCAAAAGATGAGGAGTCCAAGATTAAGGCACCAGCAAATTTAGTGTCAAGGGCTCCTTTATGGTTCATAAGTGGCCATCTTTTTGCTGTGTACTCTCATAGTGGATTTTGGGAGTACACAAACATTCAGTCCACAGTTAGCATACTAACTCCTAAAGAACTATGTCAAAAAGTACTAAAGCAGGATTACATGAAATGTACAGAAAAGCTAAGTTTGGTCAAAAAAATCTTTGATAAATTGTAAGTTATTCTGAGGGATCAGCTCACTTAGCTAAACACATGATTCTTAAGGATACAAATCTAATGATAACATTTATGAATCATTCATAATATCCTCACTTCTATCATTCAGAATTTTGCTGAAACATATAAGCAGTGGTCTGTCCATGAAAACTGTTTACTTCTAAATGTACTTCCTGCCACGAGTTTCTGTGTTAGGACTTGGATTGAACCATGAACTCCACGGGGTCTGCCCTGTCTGGGCAGTGCACCTCTCATTCCTACAAACACTACATCATGGTGTAATAAGGCCAGGAACAATGAGTGGCAAGGAACAGAGGGTGTCTCATTCTTGTCAGCAGTGATAAATCTTACAACTATTGTCTAAACTTGCACACTTGAAAATGGGAATTGGCTTGAGGACCCTATTGAAATCTCATTTGCTACTTAACTGTGTTGCCAAGAACTTGCTAAAGTAGTTTTGTTTCTGTAGTCCCTATATAGCTTTAAACCACTCACCTAATGTGTTCAATGTTATAATTAAAACCAGGAAATGTTATCACCAACATATAGACACCAGCACTACTCTCATTTGTTTGAAGTCACACTCTCCAAGGTGTCCTATTTATGGAAAGTTCTCCACAGGGTTCTTGTTAACCTCAGCAGCTGGTGCATTGATGCAGAACATTGAGTAAATCCCACTCACTGCTAGGAAATTCCCAACAAGCTCCTAATGCCCATTAACCATATGGCTTTGATGTCACTGATCTTTTGTGCTCTTAGCCAAAGACCCCATACTAGCCAGGGAACATCATTCCTTCCATTCTAAAAAATTCATAGCATAGAAATAAACAGTCTTCCTTTACAGATAAGGCGGGTATTAATAGAAGAAGTCAAGTTAGAGCATGCCAATGGCATGATCCCATGTTCTCTACTCCTGCTCTTGCCATCTGACGATAATGGTGGGTCACTTTTGTTTGGATGTATTAAGTGGTTTTCCATAAAATCTTTTCTCTAAACCAACATTGAAGAGAATGAGGTATAGGCTTGCAAACTCTTGAAGCAATAATAGAATCAACTAAGAGAACAAGATCATGCTACAACTGCTGGGATAACATCAGAATAGAGGGCTAACTTATTTGATTCATTATATTTACCCCAAATCTTAGGGAAATACCTAGGTTGCCCCTTTATAGCTTCTGTATCAGAAAAATACTCTTCTGACAACTGATTATTCCTTATAAGCAAAGATAATTTTTTTAAAGATTTTTATTTATTTATTTGACAGAGAGAGACAGCAAGAGCAGGAACACAAGCAGGGGGAGTGGGAGAGGGAGAAGCAGGCTTCCCGCTGAGCAGGGAGCCCAGTGCAGGGCTTGATCCCAGGACCCTGGGATCATGACCTGAGCCAAAGGCAGACGCTTAACCAACTGAGCCACCCAGGCACCCTGATAATATTTTTAATAGATTCTGAAAACAATCCCTCACTTGAATATGTTGTAACATATCTCAGTTTCTGATGCTAGGTTCTTACATGATGCAGTTGAAATCTAAGAAGATGATTTAAACTTGATTGATTCAAGCCATCATTTTAGACTGAAGTATCTGCTTTGGTCTTAAGTTTGCAGATCATTTCTTCAATTTTATATTTCGCTATACATATTTACCTCAGCACAGAACATCTAGAGTGTAATTTTAAATGCACTGCGTTGTTTCAGGCATGTGTATCTTCTCTATCTCTATCTCTCTCTCTCTCTCTCTACTAGCCCCTTATCTGCTACTGTCACCTGAAGGTTGGTGGATCCTCAATGTTATCTGTAACCAATATCTCTCTCATGAGTTGTGAAACTACAGAACTAGGTATGCAAGTTAAGTTTCACTCCATCTGGATGTCTGCACAGAAACCTCAAATTCCTCATATCCAAAATTAAACTCCTAAGTATGCATGAATACACACACACACACACAAATATTCTGAGAAAAGTACACTTTTTTTTACAAGATTTCACACATGTAGGTTAATATCTAATCTTTTAGAGGAAGCAACTACAGGAGAGAATAAAGTGGGAGCACAATATACATACATGAAAAGGTAAAAATTAAATGCACAGGAGAGGTGCCATTCACAGATGGGGGAATGTCAGTGCATTTTAACACGAGGAGTCCAAACCACTCAACTTTCCATACCTGAGATCTGGCCTGGTGAAGAGTCAGTAAATACTCTCAATAAAATTGTTAGATATCTGACATTGCCTAGGATGACATGTATATCAATGGGGTTTTGTCATGGGTCCATAACTGACCTTGAAACCAAACTTGTGACCTCATAAGTTATGCAAGATAGAGTCTGGTCTTTGACAGAGAAATTGTTCAAAGCTCCCAGGTATTCTCTTGGTCTCTGTCCAGTCAAACCCAAACTATGTATATACTATTCTTCCAGAGAAGGTATGGATGCAATTTTCAATTAAGTTGAAATAAAACCATCAGCAATTACCAATTATGTGTTATTCAGGGTAAACTTAGTGGTGTGGATGCAGGGACTGTGCACTCACAGATGAATATCATGTCCATGCTGTCTGCCTTCTACCAGCTCAGAAGGTGCCTAAACAAATCTTGAACTTTGAGGAATCTTTGTCTCTTAACCTGGACTGTTTTCAATTTTGTTGGGGAAACAGGCAGCTTACATGCCCATCCTCCATTAAAAATGTACCCAGAACTGAGAGTTTAAAAGAGGTTTTCTTTCCATTGCATGTAATTATACCTTAGAGTTTTCTTATTTTTTTCTTTTTCTTAGTTTCTTAATTCATAGTATTAATGTGAAATACCTAAAGTACATTTAGGACCCAGTCATTGCTGTTAATATGTTCAGAGAGTCTTAGTTTTTAATGTTTTCTGTCTCAGTTGCTGCTTTCCTGTCAAACTTGACTACTCTTTGGTCTGTGTGGAAGTAATACTATGAATAAGACAGCTAGTTTAAATTGATTTTTTTTTAAAAGGGAATTGGACAACTTGTTTCTAGGATCTGAAGTTTTAGACTCAGTGAATCCGTTGTCCATTATTTGCTGTACTGTCTGAAATCAAATGTTTCTATTATGTTCCTTACATCTAGAGACATTTGGAGAAACTTCTTTCAAACAATGATGCAATAAGCCTATTGATACAAACCATATTTTCATGATAGAAGAGCTTCCAACTGTCACCTAAAGTAATTAGCTGTTGTTATCTCACATGAAGTTGAGGTGAATGAAGAGGACTCAGAAAGCTAAATAGTTAGCTTCCCATTCAAGAAATTTATAACTGTACCACCACATAAATAACAGAATATTAATGTTGTAGTGCCTATCTTTTGCACACAATTGTACTTATGAAAACCATACACATACATGATACATATACATATATATACACTATAGAAATATATATTTATTAAATCTGATTTTACTCACTTAACAACATACATACTTAGTATTTTATAATACCCTTAATTGGAAATATGATTTGTAAAAGCTGAAGACTAATTTGAAATTTAGATGCAGGAAGCATTATTTTAAACAAGGGGTTGAATTGTGTCCACCCCTCCCAAAAGTCCATAATTTGAAGTCCTAAACCCCAGTACCTCAGACTGTGACCTTATTTGGAAGTAGGGTTGCTGCAGATATAACGAGTTAAGATAAAATCCTATTGGAGTAAGGTGGGCTTTTAATCCAATATGGCAGTGTCCTTATACACAGAAAGCCATGTGAAGACAGATATGCCTGCACGTAGGAAGACTACAAGGGGAAGATTGGAGTTCTATTGGCACAAGCCCAGGAAGTATCAAAAGTTAGAAGAAAAGCCAGAACTCTGAGACAAATTTCTTCTGTTGGAGCAACTGAGTTTGTGGTACTTTGTTACAGCTAATAGAACACATTTTTATTTTCCAACTTTATTGGTTTTGAAAGTGATGTTTAGATGAATATTTACCTAGAAGATTATTCTCCTCCAAGTATTTTATTTTAATAAAATAAACTTTATTAAAATAAAATTCACATATATATGCACCCATTTATGGAAACAGTATGAGCTTCAAAAAAATTTATATACCATTTTAACCAGTATTTTTAATCAAAATACTGTGCTATTCCATTACCCAAGAAAGTTTACCCATGTTCCATGTAGTCAACCCTTCCTACCTCCTGACCCAGATAATATCTTCTAATTCCTTTTTTCTTCATTTTTATTTTTTAAATTTTAATTAGTTAATACACAGTGTTATATTAGTTTCAGGCATACAATATAGAGATTCAACAATTCCACGCATCACCTGATGCTTAACCCGCTTTGGTTTCTTAATAAATTAAGTTCATCCTTTCTAAAGACATACACATGAAATTAGATAGTCTGGGTTTTTGTTTGTTGTTGGAGGGGGGGGATGTGTATGTGGCTTCTTTCAATAAACCTGTTTCTGAAATCCATCCATGTTCTTGTGCATATCAGTAGTTCATTGCTTTTTATGGCTGAGTAGTTTTTCATTATATGAGTATAATATAGTCCTTTTATCCATTTATCAGTTGATTGACATACAGACTGCTTCCAGATTTTAGACATTAAGAACAGGGATGCTAAGAATATTTATGTTAAAGATTTTATGTGGACATATGCTTTCATTTTTCTTGTATAAATAACTGGGAGTGGAATGGCTGGGTCATAGTATGTTTTTAATGTTCAAAGAAACTGCTAAATTGTTATCCAAAGTGGTTACCTCTGGTAAAGTATGAGAATTCTAATTGCTCCACATCCATACCAATGATTGGTCTTCTGGGAGATGTATATCAAATAGTGGTTTTAATTTGCATTTCCCTGATGACTAATGATGTTGATCATCACATGTGCTTATTGGCCATTCCTTTATGTTCTTTTTTGAAGTATTTCTTCAAATTTTTCCCCAATTTTCATTTGTCTTATTGAATTGTAAAACACACATTTATATATTTAATTAAATGTATTTATATTGTTTATACTAGTCCTCTGTCATATGAGCACTTTGGGAATAATTTTCCCTAGGTTATGGTTTTATTAGTTTCCTTAAAACTTTCTGTTAATGAACTGAGGCTTTCAATTTTGATGCAGTTAATTAATTAATTTATTTAATTTTGAGTAAGCTCTTTGCCCTATGTGGGGTTTGAACTTAAGACCCTGAGATCAAGAGTTGCATGCTCTTCTGACTGAGCCAGCCGGGCACCCCTATTGCAGTTTGCTTTCTATTTTATAGTTTGTGGTTTTTGTATTCTGTATATCTGGAGGTCACAAAAATAACCCAGGATCAGATTTTTTCCCTTTTTTTTCCCTGACAAATGTTAACAGTTTTAGTTTTTATGTTTAGGTCCAATCTACTAGGAATTTTTTTTTTTTTTGGTATGGTATGATGAGTTAAGATTTATTTTTCCTCTTCTAGGTATCTAACTCTTCAAGCACCTTAGCACCATTTCCAATTGAAATAGATAACACATCTGTTGAAAATGAATTGAACGCATATGTGTGGGTGTATCTCTGGACTGTGTATTCTGTTGTATTGATCTCTGTGTCTATTTTATGCCAACACTGCATTGTCATGTTACTCTAGATTTATACTAGCTCTTGAATCAGATACTATAGATATTTTTATTTTTCCCCTTGTTTTGCATAATTGTCAAGGCTATTCTAGTCTTTTACAATTCCATATTAATTTTAGAACAAGCTTGTACATTTCTATAATTAGACTGCTGGTATTTTTACTGCAGTTGTGTTGAATCTGTAGATGAATTTAGGGAGCCTGAACATCTTAGCAGTAGTGAATCTTCATGTTCTATTTCTTGCCCATATTTTCTTAATGTTATTTGTAATTTTTTGAAGATCTTTATATCCCAGGTGTTTGCTAGTTCATAGTAATATATTGGCCTTTTTATTTACTACATATCTTATGACTGCTGAATCCATCAGTTCTAATTATTTTTGTGATTTTCTTACAGTTCTTTAGGCAATTGTGTCAAACGCAGATAGATTATACTGTTTCTTGCCTTATTGTACCTGGTAGCACTTCTAGTATAATAATGAAAAGACATGGCAAGAATGGTCATCATTTGTTTCTTCCTGTGCTCAGTGAGAAAGCATACACTTTTTTCACCAATAAGAACATTGTCGATATAGATGGTTTTATTTTTTTTAAGATTTTATTTTTAAGTAATCTCTATAGCCAATGTGGGCCTCAAACTCACGACCCCAAGATCAAGAGTTGTATGTTCTTCTAGCTGAGCCATCCAGGCGCCCTATATATAGATTGTTTTATAGATGTATTTGATCACTTTGTGAAATTCCTGGTTTGCCAAAGCATTTTAGTGATTTTAATCTTTGATAGGTATTGAATTCTGTCAGCTTTTTCTATGTCTATTTTTTAAATTTATTTTTTATTTTGTTATATTATGTTAGTCACCGTACACTACATCATTAGTGTTTGATGTAGTGTTCCATGATTCACTGTTTGCATATAACACCCAGTGCTCCATGCAATACGTGCCATTCTTAATACCCATCACCAGGCTAACCCATCCCCCCTCCCCCCTCCCCTCTAAAACACTGTTTGTTTCTCAGAGTCCATAGTCTCTCATGGTTCATCTCTCCCTCCGATTTCCCCCCCTTCATTTTTCCCTTCCTTCTCCTAATGTCCTCCATGCTATTCCTTATGTTCCAGAAATAAGTGAAACCATATGATAATTGACTTTCTCTGCTTGACTTAGTTCACTTAGCATAATCTCCTCCAGTCCCACCCGTGTTGATGTAAAAGTTGGGTATTCATCCTCTCTGGTGGCTGAGTAATATTCCATTGTATATATGGACCACATCTTCTTTATCCATTCATCTGTTGAAGGGCATCTCGGCTCTTTCCACAGTTTGGCTATTGTGGACATTGCTCCTATGAACATTGGGGTGCATATGGCCCTTCTTTTCACTACATCTGTGTCTTTGGGGTAAATACCCAGGAGTGCAATTGCTGGGTCATAGGGTAGCTCTATTTTTAACTGTTTGAGGCACCTCCACAGTGTTTTCCAAAGTGGATGTACCAACTTGCATTCCCACCAACAGTGTAAGAGGGTTCCCCTTTCTCCACAACCTCTCCAACATTTGTTGTTTCTTGCTTTGTCAATTTTTGCCATTCTAACTGGTGTAAGGTCATATCTCAATGTGATTTTGATGTGAATTTCCCTGATGGCAAATGATGATGAACATTTTTTCATGTGTCTGTCAGCCATTTGTAGGTCATCTACAGAGAAGTGTCTGTTCATGTCTTCTGCCCATTTTTTGACTTGATTATTTGTTTTTTTTGTTTTTGTTTTTTTAAGATTTTTTATTTATTTGATAGAGACACAGCGAGAGAGGGAACACAAGCAGGGGAGAGTGGGAGAGGGAGAAGCAGGCTTCCCCCTGAGCAGGGAGCCTGATGCGGGGCTCTATCCCAGGACCCTGGGATCATGATCTGGGCCGAAGGCAGAAGCTTAACAACTGAGCCACCCAGGTGCCCAGATTATTTGTTTTTTGAGTGTTGAGTTTGAGAAGTTCTTTATAGATCTTGGATATCAGTCCTTTGTCTCTAGTGCCATTTGCAAATATCTTCTCCCATTCCATGGGTTGCCTTATTGTTTTGTTGACTGTTTCCTTTGCTGTGCAAAACTTTTATCTTGAAGTCCCAACAGTTCATTTTTGCTTTTGTTTCACTAGCCTTTGGAGATGTATCTTGAAAGAAGTTGCTGTGGCTGATGTTGAAGAGGTTACTGCCTATGTTCTCGTCTATGATTTTGATGGATTCCTGTCTCACATTGAGGTCTTTCATCCATTTTGAGTTTATCTTTTGTATGGTGTTAGAGAATGATCGAGTTTCATTCTTCTGTATATAGCTGTCCAATTTTCCCAGCACCATTTATTGAAGAGAGTGTCTTTTTTCCATTGCGTATTTTTTCCTGCTTTGTCGAAGGTTATTTGACCGTAGAGTTGAGGGTCCATATCTGGGCTCTCTATTCTGTTCCATTGGTCTATATGTCTGTTTTTGTGCCAGTACCTTGCTGTCTTGGTGATCACAGCTTTGTAATATAGCTTGAAATTAGGCAGAGTGATACCCCCAGCTTTGTTTTTCTTTTTCAACATTTCCTTGGCGATTCGGGGTCTTTTCTGGTTCCATACAAATTTTAGGATTGTTTGTTCCAGCACTTTGAAAAATGTCATTGGAATTTTGATTGGGTTGGCATTGAAGGTATAGATTGCTCTGGGTAGCATAGACATTTTAACAATGTTTATTCTTCCGATCCATGAGCATGGAATGTTTTTCCATCTTTTTGTGGCATCTTCAATTTCTTTCATGAGTGTTTTGTAGTTCCTAGAGTATAGATCCTTTACCTCTTTGGTTAGGTTTATTCTGAGATATCTTATGGCTTTTGGTGCTATTGTAAATGGAATTGATTCTCTAATTT
This sequence comes from Mirounga leonina, assembly GCF_011800145.1. Taxonomy (NCBI): domain Eukaryota; kingdom Metazoa; phylum Chordata; class Mammalia; order Carnivora; family Phocidae; genus Mirounga; species Mirounga leonina. The sequence continues at coordinate 2,217,083 of NW_023270164.1, forward strand.
CTCTTTCTACAGTTGCATTGTTAGTGTATAAGAAAGCAACTGATTTCTGTGCATTGATTTTGTATCCTGCCACATTACTGAATTGCTGGATGAGTTCTAGTAATTTGGGGGTGGAGTCTTTTGGATTTTCCACATAAAGTATCCTGTCATTTGCAAAGAGAGAGAGTTTGACTTCTTCTTTGACAATTTGAATACCTTTTATTTCTTTTTGTTGTCTGATTGCTGTTGCTAGGACTTCTAGTACTATGTTGAACAATAGTGGTGAGAGTGGGCATCCTTGACGTGTTCCTGATCTTAAGGGAAAAGCTCTCATCTTTTCCCCATTGAGGATGATATTTGCTGTGAGTTTTTTATAGATGGATTTTATGAACTTGAGGAATGTTCCCTCTATCCCTATACTCTGAAGAGTTTTAATTAGGAAAGGATGCTGTATTTTGTCAAATGCTTTTTCTGCATCAATTGAGAGGACCATATGGTTCTCTCTCCTCTTATTAATGTGTTCTATCACATTGATTGCTTTGCGAATGTTGAACCACCCTTGCATCCCGGGGATAAATCCCACTTGGTCGTGGTGGATGATCCTTTTAATGTATTGTTGGATCCTATTAGCTAGGATTTTGTTGAGAATTTTGGAATCCATATTCCTCAGGGATATCGGTCTGAAATTCTCCTTTCTGATGGGGTCTTTGCCTGGTTTGGGGATTAAGGTAATGCTGGCCTCATAGAATGAGTTTGGAAGATTTCCTTCTGTTTCTATTTTTTGAAACAGCTTCAGGAGAATAGGTATTATTTCTTCTTTGAATGTTTGGTAGAATTTCCCAGGGAATCCATCAGGCCCTGGACTCTTGTTTTTTGGGAGGTTTTTGATCACTGCTTCAGTCACGTTACTGGTTATTGGCCTATTCAGGTTGTCAATTTCTTCCTGTTTCAGTCTTGGTAGTTTATAGGTTTCCAGGAAGGCATCCACTTCCTCCAGGTTGCTCAATATAGTTGTTGATAATAATTTCTAATAATTGTTTCTATTTCCTTGGTGTTAGTCGTGATCTCTCCTCTTTCATTCATAGTTTTATTAATTTGGGTCCTTTCCCTTTTCTTTTGGATAAGTCTGGCCAGTGGTTTATCGACCTTATTCTTTCAAAGAACCAGCTTCTAGTTTCGATGATCTGATCTGTGTTTCTGGTTTCTAATTCATTGATCTCTGCTCTAATCTTAATTATTTCTCTTCTAATGTTTGGCTTAGGCATTGTTTGTTGCTTTTTCTCCAGTTCTTTAAGGTGTAAAGTTAGTTGGTTAATTAGGGATTTTTCTTTTTTCTTTTTTTTTTTTTTTGAGTGAGGCTTGGATGGCTATGTATTTCCCCCTTAGGACTGCCTTTGCAGTATCCCATAGGTTTTGGATCGATGTGGTTTTGTTCTCATTGATTTCCGTGAATTAAGTTCTTCTTTGATTTCCTGGTTGACCCAAACATTCTTGAGCAGAGTGGTCTTTAGCTTCCAAGTGTTTGAATTTCTTCCAAATTTTTTCTTGTGATTGAGTTCCAGTTTTAAAGCATTATGGTCTGAGAATATGCAGGGAATAATCTCAGTCTTTTGTTTTCAGTTGAGACCTGATTTTTGACCCAGTATGTGGTCTATTCTGGAGAAATTTCCATGTGCGCTCGAGAAGAATGAGTATTCTGTTGTTTTAGGGTGGAATGTTCTGTATAGATCTATGAGGTCCATCTGGTGCAGTGTGTCATTCAAAGCTCTTGTTTCTTTGTTGATTTTCTGCTTAGATGATCTATTGCTGAGAGTGGAGTATTGAGGTCTCCTACAATTAACGTATTGTTATCAATATGACTCTTTATTTTGGTGAACAGTTGGCTTATGTAGATGGCTGCTCCCATGTTGGGGGCATAGATATTTACAATTGTTAGATCTTCTTGTTGGATAGACCCTTTAAGAATGATATAGTGTCCTTCTGTGTCTCTAACTACAGTCTTTAGTTTAAAATCTAATTTGTCTGATATAAGAATTGCTACCTCACCTTTCTTTTGAGGTCTGTTGACATGGAAGATGGATCGCCATCCCTTCACTTTCAATCTGGATATATCTTAGGTTCAAAATGAGTCTCTTGTAGACAGCATATGGATGGGTCCTGTCTTTTTATCCAATCTGCAACCCTGTGCTGTTTTATGGGAGTATTTAGGCTGTTCACGTTTAGAGTGATTATTGAAAGATATGAATTTACTGTCATCATGTTTCCTGTGAAGTCCTTGTTTCTATAGATTGTCTCTGTAAATTTCTGTTCTGTATCACTCTTGGGGTCTTTCTCCTTTTATAGAACCCCCTTTAATATTTCTTGTAGGTCTGGCTTAGTGGTCAAATATTCTTTCAGTTTCTGCCAGTCTTGGAAGCTCTGCATCTCTCCATCCATTCTAAATGACAGCCTTGCCAGATAAAGTATTTTTGGCTGCATGTTCTTCTCATTTAGTACCCTGAATGTCTTGCCAGGCCTTTCTGGCTTGCCAGGTCTCTGTGGATAGGTCTGACGTTCCTCCCTCTGTACATAAGGAATCTCCTCCCCCTAAATGCCTTTAATATGGTTTCCTTGGTTCTAAGATTTGTGGAGTTTTACTATTACATGCCAGGGTGTTGGCCTGTTTTCCTTGATCTTGGGAGGGGTCCTCTCTGCCTCTAGGACACAAATGTTTGTTTCATTCCCCTGATTAGGGAAGTTCTCAGGTACGATTTGCTCAAATATATCTTTTAGTTCTCTCTCTCTCTCCACCCCCTCAGGGATCCCAATAATTCTGACATTGGGACATTTCATGGTGTCACTTATTTCTCTAATTCTGTTTTCATGGATTTTGAGCTGTTTCTCCCAGGCCTCCTCTTTTTGCTTCTTTTCTCTAAATTGGTCTTCTAGATTACTAATTCGTTCTTCAATATCTGTATTAGATTGGATGTCATTGATAGCATTTTTAAGTTCTGCCAGTTCAGCTTTCATCTCTGCCCTTAGAGACTCTATGTTGCCATTAATCAGTTTCTCCATTCTAGATATCATCTTCATAACCGTTACCCTGAATTCCATTTCCGACATCTTGGTTACATCTGTATCCATTTGTAAATGTGTGGCAGAAGTCAATCTCTGAGTCTTTCCTATTTGGGGGGTTCCTCCTCCTAGTCATTCTGTTGAGGGGTGGTTGAGGGAATGTACAGAGTCCAAATTATTGACCACAGCCCAAGCAAGATGCACCTGTTTTATAGGGACCTTAGGTTGTTGGCCTCTTGTTCTTCCAGCATGTCTTCTTGGGGAGGGGCTTGTCATGCTGTTACTCAGGCAACCCTGTTTGGGCAGAGTTGCCCTGCCCCTGGGGGGCAGGGATGGGCTCAGTGAAAACCAGTTTGGGGGGGCTTTTCTTCTCTGGCGGCTTTCCCTGGCAGCTTTCTGCATCTCTTCAGAGAGTCAGAGCAGAAGACACCATTTCCAACCCTCTGCCTCAGAACCGAGAGATCACAGTCTGTTCTTCAGTGAGCTCTCCAGGCCACACTATCTCTCTTTCTGTCTGTGCTGCTAAAAACTGCAGCATCCTGGGTTGTGGTCCCCTCAGCGGCACTGCCAGTCCTTGCCTCTGGGTCGGGGCATGTCTCTGCCCTTTGTGCTTTTAAAACCACCAGCCACCCCCAGTTCGCACACATGGCCCCGCTGCTCCAGGTTTTAGTCCTGGGGGCTGCCCTAAAGTTCTTTTCCCACCACTACCAGTCTGCGAGTCTATGCTCCATCCCCAGTGCAGGAGGCTTTTGCTCACTGGTGGTGCAGGATCCCCACAGCTACCTCCGCTTTCCGTTTATCTTCTGATATCTGCCCGTGGAATCACGGCTCCCAGCTGCATACCTTGAAACCAACCACCTGCGATATTCTGTTTGTAGAGATCCAGATATATCTTCTCACATCTCAGGCTGATTTCGTGGGTGTTCAGAGTGGTCTGGTAGATATCCAGCTCAATTCAGGGGACCAGTTGGAATAGAGTTCCCTACTCCTCCATCATCTTTTCCTCCTCCCCTTTTTAAATGTCTATTGAAGTGATTTATGATTTTTTTATCCTGCTTTCATACTGAATTACTTTGGTTTTAAATGTTGCATTATTTATATAAAACATTCTTGATTGTGATTTTTTTAAAACACTATTTAAAACACTATTTAACTATTCAGTTCTCTGGTATATTATTAAGGGTATTTTATCTGTATTTATGAGGGATATTGGTCTGCAGTTATTTTATGAAGCCTTTGTCAGGTTTTGGCATCAAGAATTTTCTGGCTTCATAATAGGGTCTGATAACACTTCCTCTAGGTTTTCACATTTCCTCCTTTCTATGCTAAATGATAGTGCAACTAGATCTTCCAATAATTATATGGGTATTACCAAATTCAATTAGTCATAAATTATGACAGGCACAAAAATTAACCATTGTATACAGGGTTAGAAACAGACTGAAGTAGGCCCAAAGGTAAAAGTAGACTATATGAACATAGGGCCAAGACTACCATATTACCTAATTCTATTGCACTGTCTTCTCTTCTAAACTTACTCCTATGACCTCATGAGGAATTCAGCACAATCAAGTGATGAATAAAAAAGGACTTCAGCCTTGCTTCACAGATGCATCAACATGAAACTAGACTGCTGCTTTACTGGAGTCCTATTCAGGGATAATCCTAAGGATAGTCCTAAAATGTAGTAGTGAATGCAGTTCTTCCAAGTGGTAGATCTGTGAATAGTTCACTTGCTCATTTACTTCATATGAGATGAGAGGGGCCTTAGGAATGGATGAACATGGACTCCTGGACAGTGGGAAATGCCCTGACTGGTTGGTCAGAGTTAGGGAAGGGACAAGATTGGACTACTGGGAGAAGAGTTCTGGGAAAGGCATCTGCATGTGCCTACATGAATAGGCACAATGTTTTCAGATTATTCTATTTCACTTTAATGCTCATCAGAGGGCCTTCATATTACAGGATACTCTCAATAACCATACAGAGAGGGTGAATGATGCTGTGTAGAGATCAGAAAGCTTCTCCTTGAATACTCCAGTGCTGCTGCAGTGGGCCTAATAAGAGAGAGTACATTCTGGCAGAGAAGGAAACTACTTCACGGGCCCAAAACAAGGCTGGTCTAGATAATGCCAATGCTTGATATCTATACTTCTCTTTATTGTGCTCAGAATAAAGGCAAGTGAAAAATAATTTATTTACATCCAGATATTATCATACTATGTGTTTGGAGGACTTAAGTGGAACACAGAATATTTTAGGAGTTTACAAGTCTAGAAGTATGCCTATTACTGCAATAGGGGGATTTCTTCATGTATGAAGAGAGATAGAACTATCAAAAAAAAAAAAAACTTATTTCTATTCTTGTAATAGTTTGTACCAAACATAGTGTCTTGCCCTTGATGACTAAATATTTTCAACGTAATACCGAAATCATGTTAGTACTTATAATCATGAAACTGAGCTTTCCCCAGTAAACCAAAAAAGTGATTGAATGTGCCTTATTCTCACCCTTGTTTGGATCAAGATCTAAAATTCTCAGTTCTGTATATAATTATAAACAATCATGTGCTTTACAATACTATAAAAAGGGTGGAATTTCTAGAATGATGGCGTGAGGAACTCCATAAATCCATTCCCCCATAAAAACATTGAAACATTGGCCAAAAAAAATGTCAAAATCATCTTTTTCATAACTGGAAATTAACCAAAGTTTGGAAAAATCTATGTAGCATTTATTCAAGAAAAACTGGAATCTTGGTAAGAACAGCAGGTTTTGTTAAGCATCACTCAGTTAAGTGTCTGACTTCAGCTCGGGTCATGATCCCAGGGTCCTGGAATCAACCCCCACATCAGGCTCCCTGCTCAGTGGGGTGCCTACTTCTCCCTTTCCTTCTCCCTCTGCTTGTGCTCTTGCTCTCTCTCTCTCTCTCTGTCAAAATAAATAAATAAATCTTTTAAAAAAGAAGCTATCACAAGTAGAAAAACCTACAGATCAATATCCTTTGTGAATGTAGCCTTTAAAATCTTCAATAAAATACTAGCACATGCATTCAGCCTTAAACATAAGGGATTATATACCATGACCTGGGGGTGGGGGTTATCTCAGGAATGCAAATTTGTTTAACATCTGAAAATCAAGCAATGTAATATACCATACTAAGAGAATAAGTAACAAAATACACATGGTCCTTTTGGTAGATGGAGAAAAATTATTTGAATAAATTTAACACACTTTCATGATAATAAAGGGTGAACAAACTAGGAATAGAAGGGACAGTCTCTTAACCACATAAAAAGAATCTATAAAACCCACAGTTAACATCATACTCTTATGAAAGACTTAATGATTTCTCCTCTCTGCTCAGGAACAAAACAAGGGTTTCCACTCTGTCCACTTTCATTAAGCAATGTATTGGAGGTTCAATCAGGGCAATTAAAGAAGAAAAAAATTTTCAAAAGGCATCCATGTTGAAAAGAAGGAAAAACTATTCAGATAATAAGATCTTGTATGTAGAAAATCCTAAAGAAGCCATCAATAACAATTAGAACTAATAAAGTAGTTTAGAAAGGATAAAGGATACAATATCAATATACAAAAGTCACTCGCAATTTTATATACTAGTAATAAAGAATCCAAATATAAGCATATATTTTAATGTAAAAATCACATAAAAAATAATAGGGATTTTTTTTTTAAGTACAAGTCTTGGATACTGAGAACTGCAAAACGTTGAAAAACCTAAAGTAGATCTAAAAAATGTTTCTCATTATGATCAGAAGATTAACATTGTTAAGATAGCAATATTCGCCAAGGTGATCAATAGTTCATTATCATCCCTATCAAGATCCCACATAAATTCTTATTGAAATTGACAAGCTGATCCTCAAGTTAATATGGAAATGCAAAGGCTTGTCAGAATAGCAAAAATCATTGGGGCAAGGGGAATTGAAGGAGTCACACTTTTATGATTTTAGAACTCACTACAAAGCTACATTAATCAACATAGTGTGGTACTGGCATAATGACAAATGCATGGAACAATGGAATCAGATTGAGAATGCAGAAATAAAACTTTACATCATTACAATTGTAGTTAATTGATTTTGAAGAGTGCCAGGACAACTCACTGGGGAGATCATTTTATTTTCAAAAAATGGTGCTGGGACAACTGGATATCTATACACGAAAGAGAAAAGTTAGATCCCAGGCCCATGCAAAAATTAACTCAAAATGGATCATATACCTAAATATATGAGAAATTAGGACACTCATAAACTGAGAGTGGAATTATAAAATGGTGCAGCTGCTTTAGAAAAGAGTCTGAACATTCCTCAAAATGTTAAATATAGTTACCATGTGACCCAGCAGTTGCACTCCTACACTTACACCCAAGAGAAATGAAAACCTATCCCTACATACATGCCTATATATTCAAATGTTCATACCATTACTCATAATTACTTTCAAAGTGAAAGCAGTCTCAATGTCCATCAACAGATGAATGTAGAAACAAAATGTGGTATATCCAAGCAAGGGTATATTATTTGGCAAAAATAAAGAGGTAGTGATCATGTTATAATATGGGTGAATTTTGAAAACCTTACACTAAGTGAAAGAAGTCAGTCACAGGAACCACATACTGCAAATTCTATTTATATGCAGTGTCCAGAATAGGCATATCCATAGAAATAGAATATCACAGCATGGACACAGAGGGTAATTGTGAATGATTGCTACAGGGTGTTCTTCTGGGGTAAAGAAAATATTTTAAAATTGATTATCATAAGTGTACAACTCTGAATATACTAAAAACCACTGAATTTTACAAATTTAAATAGATGAATTTTATGATCTGGGAATTACATTTCTTTAGTTGTTGAATAAAAGATAGAAAAACTGAGAAAATAATAATCCCATTCTCACTGAAAAGAAACGTGAAAATTTTCCTTCTATGGGGAAAAAATAAGACTATATGCCTATCCACACAAAATTTATGGCAATAAAAACCATTTGGTAGTGATAAATGAGGGAGACTCTGGGAGAAAAATGCAGCATTAAAAACATGAGATTTGGGGCGCCTGGTTGGCTCAGTCATTAAGCTTCTGCCTTTGGCTCAGGTCATGATCCTAGGGTCCTGGGATCGAGCCCCGCATCGGGCTCCCTGCTCGGCGGGGAGCCTGCTTCTCCCTCTCCCACTCCCCCTGCTTGTGTTCCCTCTCTCGCTGTGTCTCTCTGTGTCAAATAAATAAATAAAATCTTTAAAAACAAATGAGATTTAACATCAAGTGATTAGCAGAATTTCATAGAGGTAGAATTGGATGCTTGAGAATTGAAGTTAGGAATTTGGTATAATTGATGAAAGGAACACAATATCAGTAATTACAGAACAGTCAGTGCATATTTAAAAACAGCAAACACTGAGTCGTATTGAGGGCCTGGCTGGAGTTGGAGGCATTGTTTTGATTTGGAGCCAGTTTACTTTTGTAACTTCCTTCATCGACGCATAGTGATGTGAATGCAATCGTAGATAAAATGTATTATGAGGGTGAGCTAAAATTAGAGACTTGTGAGCAGAAATTCTACGGAGTGAGGGATTCTTAGGTTGTAGTCCCATTGAGATGGATGAACTTGGTGTCGAAGTTTATTTTTATCGTCATCCACCAGAAGATTTGGAGAACAAGGTGAGGAAAGAGAATAATTTGATAGATGCTGTATTAGTTTGCTAGAGCTGCCGTAACAAAATATCACAAACTGGGTGGCTTAAAACAACAGAAAGTTATCCCCTCAAGGTTATGGAGTCTTGAAGCCCAAAACCAGGATGTTGGCAGGGCCATGCTCCCTCTGAACGCTCTAGGGAAGAATCCTCTCTTGACTCTTCCTAGCTTCTTGTGGTGGCTGGCAGCCAGTCCTTGGTGTTTCTTGGCTTGTATATTGTAACTTTGTATGACTGTAACCTCTGCTTCCATTATCACATGGTCGTCTTGTTCCTTTGACTTCTTGTGAGGACAGCAAGATAAGGATTTAAGGCCCACCCTAATCTAGTATAACCTCTTCTTCCCTGGATTACAATTGGAAAGATGCTATTTCCAAATAACGTCACATTCTCAGATAGTGGGGGTTAGGATTTGAATATATTTTGGAAGGGAGACACAATTCGACCTGAAATAGATGCAAGAAAAATAGGAAATTTTAGTTAGATTTATAGAGCAGAAAGGAAAGAATAGGCAAATGAGATAAGAGAATTGTGTTACATTTTATGTAAATTAAAGGAGGAACTTGGATCAAATCTCTAGGGTGAATGTTTCACATTAGGTGTTTAGGAAGGCTTATACCAGCTCCCCAGCTTATGCCATCTGAACTTGTGAAAGTTCTTTCTGACTTAGATGTGATATTTTTTACCTTTTACACATCAGTCACATTTTCTTCTCAATAATTTTTAAAATGTCATTGTTCACTGTGACTGTCTCCACGATTAAATGCCAGTATTCCTCCTTTGAATATTAATTGTTTGTAGGTGGCTTGTTGGCTGTGACCATTTTGTTCTTTATGCTAATTGTGCTGATATTTAAAGAGCTAGTGCAGCTGTTATGTTCACCAAAGAAGTATGACTTCTCGCCTGCCTCAGAGAAGAAGAGGAGGGTTTGATCTGGGGTTATAGAGTCACCAAAGCACCCCAGGATAATTCTGTTCCATGCCCTTATTAAAGTATTATTTAGATTTTGCTCTGAAAGTATGGATCCATCTACATTCCCAATATTGTTTCCTTCTGACCATCCACCAGTGCAGATTGCTATAAATAATGTTAGACCAATGTTCCCAATTAATATTGCTGGCATGGTCTTTATGTTGTAAATATCTGTAGGCAGAGACGCAATGTACTGATAAAAGTGGGGATGTATTTCTCAGGTCTTTCCTCCCTGTCTCAACCTGCCATATATCCAAGTGTTAAGAATAAATGACTCCACAGCAGCAGTGAGAAAGCCAGTAGCGATCCTACGTATTTGGCAAACACTCATTTGGTTTCTATTCTATCAATTCTCCCTTCAATTTAATATACCAAGTTGAACCAACACTTGGTACCAATAAACTTATTAACCAGGCTTACTTTGGTGATCAGTAATGTTTCTGTGTTTTTATTCCATCTTCACTAATTTAATTTTCTCAAACCTGTTTAGATATCTGGGCCAAGAGATTAGGTTAAAAAATGTAAAAGCTTTAAGATACCATAGAACTGCATGATGTTTTTAAGTGAGGGAATAAATTGACACAGGAAAATAGACAAAGCCTTTGGATATACGCTGTATAAGACTATATCTGATTAACTGATTAATAAGGAGCTTCAACATTGCTAAAATGAAATCCAAGGTTTTTTGTTAGTTTTGTTTTGTTTTGGAAGCTCTAATGATGATCAAAACAGGCTATCCATGTCTAAATGCAAAAGTTTTTGTTAATGTTTAATTTAGAATAATGCCATAAAATATAACTTAATTCAACATCTTTTAAGCATGACAGTTTTTAGACCATGTACTGATTTTTCTCCTAGAGAAATTTATCATCAAACTAGGAGGTAGATTAATGATGAAAATTCAGAAAGTGTTTACGAAAAAAGTGTTATTTGTGGGTTGAGTGTGAGACATAGAGCGTAAGAGGATGGAAGCATGCACTTTGAAGGCAAAATGCTTGAACTTGAATCCCCACTGGGCCAGACTGGAACTGTGTAAACTTTGACAAGTAACTTAGGCACCTTGCCTTAGTTTCTCTATCTGTAAAATGGGTGTGACTTAGTACTACCTCTTGAGAATATTATGAAGATTAAATGAGTCATTGCATGGAAATAATTCATAGTGGTTTTAGTACCTTAGAATTTTTATTATTTATTACATTATTTTGGCATTATCAATATTGTATCCATTAAAATTCAAATCTCTTGAGACAAGTTTCCAGCTTTTGATATGAAAAAAGCATGTGATCTAGCCATTTGAGATGGTGTAGAATAATCTGGCTACACAATCTTTTTTTTTTTTATTCTTATGTTAATCCCCATACATTACATCATTAGTTTTAGATGAAGTGTTCCATGATTCATTGTTTGTGCATAACATCCAGTGTTCCATGCAGAATGTGCCCTCCTCAATACCCACCACCAGGCTAACCCATCCTCCCACCCCCCTCCCCTCTAGAACCCTCAGTTTGTTTTTCAGAGTCCATCGTCTCTCATGGTTCGGCTACCCCTCCGATTTCCCCCGCTTCATTCTTCCCCTCCCGCTACCTTCTTCTTCTTTTTTTCTTAACATATATTGCATTATTTGTTTCAGAGGTACAGATCTGTGATTCAACAGTCTCACACAATTCACAGCACTCACCATAGCACATACCCTCCCCAGTGTCTATCACCCAGTCACCCCATCCCTCCCACCCCACCCCCCACTCCAGCAACCCTGTTTGTTTCCTGCGATTAAGAATTCCTCATATCAGTGAGATCATATGATACATGTCTTTCTCTGTTTGACTTATTTCACTCAACATAATACCCTCCAGTTCCATCCACGTCGTTGCAAATGGCAAGATCTCATTCCTTTTGATGGCTGCATAATATTCCATTGTATATATATACCACATCTTCTTTAGCCATTCATCTGTCGATGGACATCTTGGCTCTTTCCACAGTTTAGCTATTGTGGACATTGCTGCTATAAACATCGGGGTGCACGTACCCCTTCGGAACCCTACTTTTGTATCTTTGGGGTAAATACCCAGTAGTGCAATTGCTGGTTCATATGGTAGCTCTATTTTCAACTTTTTGAGGAACCTCCATACTGTTTTCCAGAGTGGCTGCACCAGCTTGCATTCCCACCAACAGTGTAGGAGGGTTCCCCTTTCTCCGCATCCCCGCCAACATCTGTCGTTTCCTGACTTGTTAATTTTAGCCATTCTGACTGGTGTGAGGTGGTATCTCATTGAGGTTTTGATTTGGATATCCCTGATGCCGAGCGATGTTGAGCACTTTTTCATGTGTCTGTTGGCCATTTGGATGTCTTCTTTGGAAAAATGTCTATTCATGTCTTCTGCCCATTTCTTGATTGGATTCTTTGTTCTTTGGGTGTTGAGTTTGATGAGTTCTTTATAGATTTTGGATACTAGCCCTTTATCTGATATGTCATTTGCAAATATCTTCTCCCATTCTGTCGGTTGTCTTTTGGTTTTGTTGACTGTTTCCTTTGCTTTGCAAAAGCTTTTTATCTTGATGAAGTCCCAATAGTTCATTTTTGCCCTTTCTTCCCTTGCCTTTGGCAATGTTTCTAGGAAGAAGTTGCTTCGGCTGAGGTCAAAGAGGTTGCTGCCTGTGTTCTCCTTTAGGATTTTGATGGACTCCTGTCTCACATTGAGGTCTTTCAACCATTTGGAGTCTATTTTTGTGTGTGGTGTAAGGAAATGGTCCAGTTTCATTCTTCTGCATGTGCTGTCCAATTTTTCCAACACCATTTGTTGAAGAGACTGTCTTTGTTCCATTGGACATTCTTTCCTGCTTTGTCAAAGATTAGTTGACCATAGAGTGGAGGGTCCATTTCTGGGCTCTCTATTCTGTTCCATTGATCTATGTGTCTGTTTTTGTGCCAGTACCATGCTGTCTTGATGACAGCTTTGTAATAGAGCTGGAAGTCCAGAATTGTGATGCCACTGGCTTTGCTTTTCTTTTTCAACATTCCTCTGGCTATGCGGGGTCTTTTCTGGTTCCATACAAATTTTAGGATTATTTGTTCCATTTCTTTGAAAAAAGTGGATGGTATTTTGATGGGGATTGCATTGAATGTGTAGATTGCTCTAGGTAGCATTGACATCTTCACAATATTTGTTCTTCCAATCCATGAGCATGGAACGTGTTTCCATTTCTTTGTGTCTTCCTCAATTTCTTTCATGAGTATTTTATAGTTTTCTGAGTACAGATCCTTTGCCTCTTTGGTTAGATTTATTCCTAGGTATCTTATGGTTTTGGGTGGAATTGTAAATGGGATCGACTCCTTAATTTCTCTTTCTTCTGTCTTGTTGTTGGTGTATAGGAATGCCACTGACTTCTGTGCATTGATTTTATATCCTGCCACTTTACTGAATTCCTGTATGAGTTCTAGCAGTTTTGGAGTGGAGTCTTTTGGGTTTTCCACATAAAGTATCATATCATCTGCAAAGAGTGAGAGTTTGACTTCTTCTCTGCTGATTTGGATGCCTTTTATTTCTTTTTGTTGTCTGATTGCTGTAGCTAGGACTTCCAATACTATGTTGAATAGCAGTGGTGATAGTGGACATCCCTGCCATGTTCCTGACCTTAGGGGGAAAGCTCTCAGTTTTTCCCCATTGAGAATGATATTCGCTGTAGGTTTTTCATAGATGGCTTTTATGATATTGAGGTATGTACCCTCTATGCCTATACTCTGAAGAGTTTTGATCAAGAAAGGATGCTGTACTTTGTCAAATGCTTTTTCTGCATCTATTGAGAGGATCATATGATTCTTGTTCTTTCTTTTGTTAATGTATTGTATCACATTGATTGATTTGCGGATGTTGAACCAACCTTGCAGCCCAGGGATAAATCCCACTTGGTCATGGTGAATAATCCTTTTAATGTACTGTTGGATCCTATTGGCTAGTATTTTGGTGAGAATTTTTGCATCCATGTTCATCAGGGATATTGGTCTGTAATTCTCCTTTTTGATGGGGTCTTTGTCTGGTTTGGGGATCAAGGTAATGCTGGCCTCATAAAATGAGTTTGGAAGTTTTCCTTCCATTTCTATTTTTTGGAACAGTTTCAGAAGAATGGGTATTAATTCTTCTTGAAATGTTTGGTAGAATTCCCCTGGGAAGCCATCTGGCCCTGGGCTTTTGTTTTTTGGGAGATTTTTGATGACTGCTTCAATTTCCTTAGTGGTTATAGGTCTGTTCAGGTTTTCTATTTCTTCCTGGTTCAGTTTTGGTAGTTGATACATCTCTAGGAATGCATCCATTTCTTCCAGGTTATCTAATTTGCTGGCATAGAGTTGCTCATAATATGTTCTTATAATTGTTTGTATTTCTTTGGTGTTGGTTGTGATCTCTCCTCTTTCATTCATGATTTTGTTGATTTGGGTCATTTCTCTTCTCTTTTTGATAAGTCTGGCCAGGGGTTTATCAATCTTGTTAATTCTTTCAAAGAACCAGCTCCTAGTTTCGTTGATCTGTTCTACTGTTCTTTTAGTTTCTATTTCATTGATTTCTGCTCTGATCTTTATTATTTCTCTTTTCCTGCTGGGTTTAGGCTTTATTTGCTGTTCTTTCTCCAGCTCCTTTAGGTGTAGGCTTAGGTTGTGTACTTGAGACCTTTCTTGTTTCTTGAGAAAGGCTTGTATTGCTATATACTTTCCTCTTAGGACTGCCTTTGCTGCATCCCAAAGATTTTGAACAGTTGTGTTTTCATTTTCATTGGTTTCCATGTATTTTTTTAATTCTTCTTTAATTTCCTGGTTGACCCATTCATTCTTCAGTAGGATGCTCTTTAGCCTCCATGTATTTGAGTTCTTTCCGACTTTCCTCTTGTGATTGAGTTCTAGTTTCAAAGCATTGTGGTCTGAAAATAGGCAGGGAATGATCCCAATCTTTTGGTACCAGTTGAGACCTGATTTATGACCTAGGATTTGATCTATTCTGGAGAATGTTCCATGGGCACTAGAGAAGAATGTGTATTCCGTTGCTTTGGGATGGAATGTTCTGAATATGTCTGTGAAGTCCATTTGGTCCAGTGTGTCATTTAAAGTCTTTATTTCCTTGTTGATCTTTTGCTTAGACGATCTGTCCATTTCAGTGAGGGGGGTGTTAAAGTCCCCCACTATTATTGTATTGTTGTCGATGTGTTTCTTTGCTTTTGTTATTAATTGCCTTATATAATTGGCTGCTCCCATGTTAGGGGCATAGATATTTACAATTGTTAGATCTTCTTGTTGGATAGACCCTTTAAGTAGGATATAATGTCCTTCCTCATCTCTTATTACAGTCTTTGGTTTAAAATCTAATTTGTCTGATATAAGGATTGCCACCCCAGCTTTCTTTTGGTGTCCATTAGCATGGTAAATGGTTTTCCACCCCCTCACTTTCAATCTGGGGTGTCTTTGAGTCTAAAATGAGTCTCTTGCAGACAGCATATCGATGGGTCTTGTTTTTTAATCCAATCTGATAGCCTGTGTCTTTTGATTGGGGCATTTAGCCCATTTACATTTAGGGTAACTATTGAAAGATAGGAATTTAGTGCCATTGTATTGCCTGTAAGGTGACTGTTACCATATATTGTCTGTGTTCCTTTCTGGTGTATGTTGCTTTTAGGGTCTCTCTTTGCTTAGAGGACCCCTTTCAAGATTTCTTGTAGGGCTGGTTTTGTGTTTGCAAATTCCTTTAGGTTTTGTTTGTCCTGGAAGCTTTTTATCTCTCCTTCAATTTTCAGTGACAGCCTAGCTGGATATAGTATTCTTGGCTGCATATTTTTCTCATTTAGTGCTCTGAATATATCCTGCCAGTCCTTTCTGGCCTGCCAGGTCTCTGTGGATAGGTCTGTTGCCAATCTAATGTTTCTACCCTTGTAGGTTACATATCTCTTCTCCCAAGCTGCTTTCAGGATTTTCTCTTTGTCTATGAGACTTGTAAGTTTTACTATTAGATGTCAGGGTGTTGACCTATTTTTATTGATTTTGAGGGGGGTTCTCTGTGCTTCCTGGATTTTGATGCCTGTTTCCTTCCCCAAATTAGGGAAGTTCTCTGCTATAATTTGCTCCATTATACCTTCTGCCCCTCTCTCTCTTTCTTCTTCTTCTGGGATCCCAATTATTCTAATGTTGTTTCGTCTTATGGTATCGCTTATCTCTAGAATTCTGCCCTCGTGATCCAGTAGTTGTTTATCTCTCTTTTTCTCAGCTTCTTTATTTTCCATCATTTCATCTTCTATATTACTGATTCTCTCTTCTGCCTCATTTATTCTAGCAGTTAGCGTCCCCATTTTTGATTGCACCTCATTAATAGCCTTTTTGATTTCTACTTGGTTAGATTTTAGTTCTTTTACTTCTCCAGAAAGGGTTTCTCTAATAACTTCCATATTTTTTTCAAGTCCAGCTAGTATCTTTAAAGTAATGATTCTGAACTCTAGATCTGACATTGTACTAATGTCCGTATTGAGTAGGTCCCTGGCAGTCGGTACTACCTCTTGTTCTTTTTGTTGAGGTGATTTTTTCCATCTTGTCATTTTGTGCAGAAGAGAATAGATTAATGAGAGAACAAAATGCTAGCAGAGTAACAATGTCCCCAGAAAATATACTCTAAACAAATCAGAAAAGACCTGAAGCAGTGGCAAAAGAAATGGAAAGAGAGAAAAAAGAAAAAGAAAAAGAAAAAGAAAAAGATAAAGATAAAAACAAACAAAACAAAACAACAACAACAACAAAAAAACAGAATGTGATCAAATATGATCAGGCTGGTATATAGATCAGTGCCACACACTAGATTTGGGGTGTATTTTGGTCTTATAGAAGAAAGTGCCTCCCAAAATTTTAAAGAAAGAAAAACTTATATATGTACAAAAATAAGGGTTGATATGATGAAGGGATGGAATATGACTGTAAAGATGGAAATTATAAAAAATTTTATAAAAGGAATTGATAAGAAGTTGTTTGAAAAAAGAAAGAAAAGGATTTAAAAAAAGGAAAAAAAAAGGGAGAGAATGTGATCAGGCAGGGGAATAGAAAACACCATATACTAGAGATTTAGGGTATATTTTAATCTGTTAGAAGAAACTATCTCAAAATTTTAAAGAGAGAACAACTTATATATATATGCCAAAAATATGGGTAACTACTATGAAGGGATAGAATATGACTCTAAAAATGAAAAATAAAAATTTTTTTTTAAAAAAAGGATTGATAAAATGTTGGTTGAAAAAGGGAAAAAGAAAAATTCAAAAAAAGAAAAAAAAAAAGACAGTTAAAAAAAAATTAACTTTGAAAGACTAAAGAATCATGGTAAAAAAAGCCATGGATTCTATGTGCAGTATTCCCCTAGCGCTGGAGTTCTGCCGTTCTCATTGATCGGTAGACTTGGTCTTGGCTGGCTGTTCTCGCTGATCTTCTGGGGAGGGGCCTGTTGCCGTGGTTTCCAAATGTCTCTGCCGGAGGCGGAATTGCCCCGCCCTTGCCCCCTCCCGGCTAAGTAATCTGCTCGGGTTTGCTCTCTGGGGCTTTTGTTCCCTGCGAGCTTTCCGAACAGCTTTGGAGGCCGAGAGTGAAAATGGCGGCCTCCCAATCTCCGCCCCGGAGGAGCCGAGAACTCGGGCCCCGCTCCTCAGTGAGCCCCCAGAGAAAAGCCGTCAGTCACTCCCGTCTCCCCGGTCTCCGGCCGCACTCCGTGCTCGCCCGGCCTGTGACCGCGCGCCTCTATCTCTGGCACCCGACCCCGGGTGGAGTCTCCAAACCCAGCAGATCCCTGCGGTGCACTCCCGCGCGGCTCCTCCCGGGGGAGGAAGGTGAGTCTCCCCGGATCTGCCGCTTGTTGGGTCCCTGCTGGAGGAGGTTTATGGCCACCCCGAGCTCAGAGCCCACGCCTGGGCTCCGTCTCTGCAGCCGGCTTCCCTGCTCCGTTACCTGGGAGCTCTGCCACACTCAGGCACCCCCGGTCTTTCTGTGACCCCGAGGGTACTGAGACCACACTGTCCGGAGGGTTCCACCCCCCGCTTAGCCACCAGAGTGACGTCCGTCAGCGGAGCAGACTTTTAAAAGTTCCGATTTTGTGCTCCACGGCTCTATCACTTGCCGGTATTGGCTGACGGAGGCCCCCTCCCCCGCTGTCTATCCTCCCGAATATCACCTTGGATTCACTTCCGCACGTCCTACCTTCCAGAAAGTGGTCGCTTTTCTGATGAGAGAGTTGTTGCTCTTCTTTTCTTCGATCTCCTGTTGAGTTTGTAGGTGTTCAGAATGGTTTGATCCCTATCCAGCTGAATTCCTGAGAGTAGATGAAATCCAGGTCTCCTACTCCTCCACCGTCTTGCTCCCTGGCTACACAATCTTAAAGAGGATTTTTTATTCCAGATTCCTTGGAGCCAATGAGGTATAAATGGGAAAGAAAATACATTAATTCATAGATTTTTTTTTTAATCCAATTGGGACAAAACCTTAAATACATGATGTGAACAATAATTTAGGATTGATAGTACCTAAGGATGAGGAAAAAAGGCTTGCCATGATTTTCCCTTTACCTTAAACAAGTCACCATTTCTTAGGTTTCCTACTGATTGCTCACGCTGTTGAGTGACAAAACTGCCAATAGCAAAGACAAATGCTGAGACCTCAAAATGGCGTCATCGTGAGGGAAATGATTTACCTACCAGGTGGCAGATTGATTACAATTAATCCCTTACATCCTTGAGAGCTCTGCTGCTTTAGAGGATTAGTTCCACCAGAGCCATAATTCTCCCAGTAATGTGAAAACTGAAATTTCCAAATGACCCATTTAGGATTCAGCATGCCAGTTAATTAACAGGCAAAATGTTACTCTATTTCCTGTGCTAATTGACCCTGATTATTAAGATAAAGTAGGGTTGTTGCATCACAGTGGGTCAAAGTGAATATGTGTTGAGTATGGAATTCAAGTGATTCCCTGGGGGCTTTTTTTGTGCTTCTGTGTCTAATGTTAAACACTGATGGAATGTATAGCAACCTAACACAGACAGGATCTTTAAGGACTCACGTCTTTTAGGAATGAAGATAAACCAGGATCAGCTCTGAGCAAAGGAAAACTTTGGTAATGGAAGAAGGCAGTTATGAATACCTACATTGTGACCAACTGTAAAAAATCAAGATGTTAGATTTTTAAGCTCTTTTTTTCATTCTTGCTTTGTCATATACTCATCTACATTAGCCAATTTATGGCCCCATCTTCTCTTGAAGTGCTATTTTTTATAATGTGTATCCAAGGTCATTAACCTTAAATTTTAATAGTAAGATTACAGAACATCAAAAAAAGAATTGTGACTGAAACAGAAGAATGAATATCACAGAATAATAAGGGGATAATGGGAGTTTAGGGTTTCATATTGGGGTAGAAAGTGAGTGTGTCTTATTTATATTGGAGATAGCCACATGATGTTGGGTACAAGCAGGATTTTGTTGCCATTTTTGTCCTTTGAAAGTTAACTATGATATGTATAGATGCTGACTTGTCAAAGGGGTAGAAGGTGCCACATTGTGTCAAATCAACATGATCCAGACCCTGATTTACACTTGCTTCTGTATCACAGTGGAGAAGCTTCAAAATTACATTTTTAAGACTCCACTGCCAGCAGACTTCTGGGTTAAATTTTGCCAATAAGAAGCATCTGTAACAGATTTGAAAGGCAGAAGAGAAATAGAAGCTGTTATCACCCGGTGGCATTATAAAGAAACTCTTGGGAAGTTGCAGATGAGTTTGCAGAAGGCTTGGAGTGAGCTCTTGTGGATCATTGCTTTTGTCCTGCAGACAGCTGAGATCATCATCGGCACAAATTCCGATACTTCCAAATTTCCTGAAAGTCTAGTGTTATTTCTCTGACTTTTGCTTCTGTAGTGATTTCAATGATTAATATTTTAATTCCCTATATTAAATCCCTTTCTACTTGAGATGCTTGGGGTAGCATCTGTCATGCAGACTGATTTCTGATGGATAATCATGGATCCATATCTCATGCCGAGCAAGAAGCATTTGGAGAGTTAGGAACAAAAGTCATTACGTTAAGTCAAAATCATACTTGAAAATTACTTAGGAAGTGATGTATTAGGGGCTTAAAAATTTACCTAAAGAATCCAACACATGACCTGTTTCCTAAGCATGGGAGTAGGTTGCTGTCCTCTAGCACCAAATGAAGTGACCGGCGGGCTTTTAGAAGCCATGTTATATGAAAATCACACAAATTTAGGAACACCTGGGTGGCTCAGTTGTTTAAGCATCTGCCTTCGGCTCAGGTCATGATCCCAGGGTCCTGGGACTGAGCTCCACTGGACTCCCTGCTGAGGAGGGAAGCCTGCTTCTCCCTCTTTCTCCCTCCCCACTTTTGCTCTATTTGTCTCTCTCAAGTAAATTAACAAATTTTTTAAAAAGCACACAAATTTAAACACTAGAACCACACTCAAACAGCTGCACACTTTGAGAGGCATGCTTGCACTGGTACCAGCCAAAGCAACAGTATATTCATGCTTCTCACCTTATTTTTCCTCTAGGATATGTTTACAGGAAGGGTAGACTGAATTGCTCACATCATCTGAACTTTCTCAAACTCCACCCCCTCCATCCCCAATGTTTGTCACTCTTACTATCACTCTCCTAAAAACATAAAATTGAATTTCCCTCAATTAAATGGGCATATAATTTGCATATACCAAATTTCTTTAATTGCCCTTTTGTCTCCTTGAATTATTTCTAGTTAACAATATGAACATATTATAAATCTCAACTCAAGTTTTCTCAGGAAATTTTTTGTGTGACCTAAACTTGTCCCTTATTCTCAGCTTCATGATTTAGTTCAGGTAACAGAAAATTTTACACCATCATAAGTAAATCTCTAGTAGAATTATGTCTAATATATAGGTCTTGAGTTCTTGGTGAGTAATCAATCTTTGTAAACCACAGCAAAATACCCTAAGGTGGAAACCCTAGATCACTAATATGCTTCTGTTTGAGCTTGGGGCTCGAGTTTCTACCTAGGCTATGTCAACAACTATGAAAGGTCTCAGAATTTACACTACTTGCAAACTAGTAAATTAGTCTGCTTCAAAGATATTATCATAAAACACAAGACTCCTGTGTCAGAGATACATTATTATTCACAGCAAGCAGCATGTGTGTCAGAATATTTGCATCAGTTGCCTTTGCCCCAAGTGCTATAGGGCCAACAAATGGGTCTGTATAGATGTCCACACAAACAGTGGGTTGCATTTCAGAAGAACAGCCCTGAGATCAAAGACTCTCCACCATTTTATAATGGGCAATAAGCATGACTTCCCTTTGATCTGGAGGGAAATACTGTGTTAATTACAGGGCAGCAAGTGAACCTGCCCTTTGTTCCAGAGACACTAACTCTGTCTTCCAAGATTGTTCATTATACAAACATCCTTGGAAAGATAGTCTAGAACAAAGTCACCTAGAGTCTCCATTAATAAGATGTGTGGAAGTACCTGAGACCCATGGAGAATTGGGTCCTAGAAGACTTCATTTGCAGTCTGAGCTTGATCTCTTCTTTGTGATTTCTTTTCCACCCTTGAAATGTGTGTTATCAATATATTGTTACCTGGAATGGTGTAATCATGTCTCATCAGAGACCTATAAGAAAAGGGACCTCATTGTTTTCAATAATGCAAACTCTCATAAACAAATACACTACGAGAGCAGTTGATCTGACATTCACTTCCCTGATGCAAAATCAAAGTGGAGGGAAAAAGAGTTTAGTCAAACTCACTTTGTCTCTATATGACATCTGGTCAAATACTCGTCATCAATTTAGAACAGATGTGCCTGAAAAAAAAACCCTACCTTCATGTGCTCTTCCCACCCTTACCTTTTAGGAATCCAGTCTAGGTCCCCTTTCCCTTGACTTCTCTTGGGGCTGATTCCTTGAGTGCACACGTTCAGGATACCTCCTATCCTTACTTCCGAGGAATCAGGTTTAGGATCCCATTCAACCAGCCTTTCTTGAATTTTTGTTTTCAGAGAGCACACATGCAGACCCCTCCCTGCCCTTTCCACTTCGAAATTCTGTGTAGGACTCCCCTTCAGTTGTCTTTCTTTCGGGGCTAATTCCTGAGTGCACACATGCAGGCCTCTTCCTACCCTTTTCTCTTAGGAATCAACCTTGGGACTCACTTTCATTTGACCTTCTCTTGGAACTGATTCACTGAGTGCACTTCTCATCCTTACTTCTGAGGCACCTAAGTTAGGGACCAAGTGAAAGCACTTGGCCTTTTCTCAGGCCTTTTTCCTGAGAGCACACATGCTGATACTCTGCTTCCCTTTTGTTTTGGTAATCCAGCATAGACTTTCTTTCACTTGGGCTTCTCTCTGGTCTGATACCTGAGTGCAAACACGCAGGCGCCTTTCCCTCCTTCAGTTTTAGGGATCCTGCAGCAGATGCCCCTTTGCCATGCCTTATCTTGTTTATGATTCCTTGAATGCACGTAAGTGGGCCACTTCCTGTATGTTCCTCTTAGGAAACCAGCATAGGACTCCCTCTCACTTGGCCCTAATTTGAGGCTCATTCCCTGAAAGCGTATATGTAGAACCCATCCTGACTTTCTTCTTAGGAACCTTGTGTAGGACTCTTTCACTTGGCCTTCTCTACAACCTGATTCAAGGAGTGCACATATGTTGCTGAGCCTCATCTCCATGGCATATGTGTTAAGACAGAACCTGGAGTACAATCAGTGCCTTCTTCTTTTACCATACACTAGAATTCTTGAGATGGTATATCTTGGTGGCTTTTGGCATAGGGTGTAGTCCCAGTGTCGCTTTTTTTTTCTTTCTTGCATTCCTGATATTTGCTTGGATTTGTGATTAAACTGTGTTCATTCCTAAAAGAAGCTTATTTTACCCATGAGGCCCTGGAGGTCAGACTGTGGGGAACCTATTATTTAAATGTAGCACCCATTGGGATCTCATCTTGAAAATTTGAGATCTGGATCTCCCTTGCTTGGTTAATATCTGCCTAGTTCCTCTCTCTGCCTTAGAGATATTTCCAAAATACAATGCAAAAGTCAAATTCTAGATGCCAAATCTTAATTCTACATGATTTACAACATTTAGTAATGCCAAGTCTCAGAGGTCAGAAATAAGGAATAGTTTATTATAGTAAGTCAGTGCAGTCTCTTGAGAATCTATGGACTAGTGAGCAATATGGTTTGGTGTTATGGGGACAGAGTATATCCTGCTCAAAGTCAAGAATTAACAGCTTGGTCTAGAATACAAAGTGTGCAACTGAGGGCAGCCCTTTCCCCGGGTGCACAGAGCACAAATAGGACACCTTGTAATCAGTGTGAAAAAGCACAAGTAAGAAATCTGAGAAAAATGAAAAGCGGAATATGAGTGAAATGAAATGAAAACTGACCCTGGCCATATTTATTCCAGGAGACCATTGGCTCACCACTCTTCTAGCACGTTTGCCCTGGCAACCTGGTGAGATAATCAAAAGAAAAAGGATTGGCGTGAAAGCGTGCCTCCAGCGTTCAGGGTATACACCATGCTATTCCTGAACTCAAACCTTCTTGGTTCAGGGCATTTTTAACCTTTTTTTTTTTTTTTTCTCTTCTACAACAGATATTTTTGGAGCAAACAGATAGCTTATTTTGACAGGAAATGGGATCATTACGTTTCCAGCTTACAGCAATGTTCCAGATCAGTTTCTTTCTGAGTAAAGGAAAGTCCTCCCGTGCAGATATCTATGTGCTACTCCAGAGGACTCACAACTTATGGGGCAATGAAAGCTATGCCAAGTAGACATGCAAACTGTGGAAGTACACAGCTCTATCACTCTGGTGGTAAAATATGGATATATTTTATGGTGATCAATTTCATTCTGTCCATAACAAGCAGCCATGAAATTTTTCCAATTCTAACTGTAACTGATAGAGCCCTTTCATATGCTTGGGGTGCAAGTGCAGTCACAGTGATTTTAGTAAAGTCAGCATTTCTACGAGGCCTTCCTATATGTGCATTGCAAGACTATCCACTTCTCCTCGCATGGGCTCATCACCAGCATCATCCCACTCCCAGAAGATGGGTCGGAGACCACTTTCTGGAATATTATATTCTGTGGACCTACCTCATGTCTGCATTTGAAATGCAAATATAAGTTGAGCAATTCTGTACCCACTACTGGAAGCAGGTGACAAGTAGCCCACAGTGAAGCTGAAAATTAACGCTCATGCCTAGAAATCTGGGGAGACTGTTCCCAAACCTCTACTGCCTTCCAAGGTGACTCACCATAAGCATAACCCAGAGAGCCAGATTTGACTCCACATGACCCCTACCTCACAATGTCACTGTTAAACACCAGGAGGTTTCAACAGTCCTTGTCATTCCTGCGTACTGATACAGCAATACCTTTGCAGGTGCAGGTTTTCTTTTGGTTCCTGTTGTCATCTGGGGGTTGAGAGGTGAGGAGGGGATGAGAGAGTGGAGATAAAATGCTCTCTCTGCTCCCATTGTCACAGTCAGCTGTGGCTGCCACATACCATCATAGGTCATTGTAAACTATGTTAGAAACGACATTACAACCTCTTCTTTTACCGTTAATATGCAGCCATTAATCTCCAAGCCATCCCATAGTGTTCGAGTTACTTACTCAAGGGAGGATTCCAGGTTCAGCCTGTGATGCTTATAACCCCATGCATCACAGACACTGGATGGTTGTTTACCAAACCCATTTCCTTTTATTCATACGCACCCTCTCTGACCTTCCTTGCAGCAGACGCGGCCATGTGGATGGAAGTGATGGACACCATTTGCAGGTCCAACACAATAAAATATCTCTTAAACTATCCTCCACTCTCTTTTGGCAGACAGAAAAAGAAAAATCAACAGGAGACCTTGAAGTCCTATGAGGTAGTAGTGCTACAAGGAGGAGGAAACTGATTTCTGCATCCTTCCATTGAAGACCACCCACCAAACACCCATGTGGAACCATGAGCTAGGACTACTTTTGAATTATGTTGAGCCATTAAGATTTGGGGGTTGATAGTTACAGTGGTTAACTTACCCAGTCTAATACCTCATCGTAGTTTGAGATCTGATTTAGACCTTAGTTATCGCTCCAAATTCCTTCCTACTGCTCTCTGACCTGGTTCATTTATAAAAGGTTTTTGAAGAATGTGGGATCACCAGATGGAAAGTAGTCAGATCCCATACAGATCCCTTTTTTCTGGAAAATATTTGGCCCCTTTGCTAATTTGTCTATTATGTTTTTTCTGACACATTGCCTCTTCCTTTGAAAGTATGGGAACTAGAATTCTCACAACCTCCATGGCTGAACACATCACCAATTAGCAGAAGTAAAAGAAATGATCTCTGGAAGATTTTACTTTAAACTTCAAAAATGACTTCAATTTAAATTCTGTAATAAATACCACAATAAAACACACAGAGACAAACACACACAAAGTACCGTGAGAGAATGTTGACAAAAAGATTCACAAAGTCCATAGATATTGACATTTTCAGACAGAGTGGCATTATTTTTAAAGAAAAAGAGTATCAAAACTATAACTCTAATAAATTATACTATTTTTCAGTAAGTAGTTATCTACCTAAGATACTTAACTCTAAGTAAGTAGCTATCTACCACCCGTATCTCCTTAACTTGCCCATGTGGCTTGCTTTGGCCAATAGAATGGTTTAAAGTGACAGTTTGCCAGTTCCAAACCTAGGCATGTGTGTCTCCACCCACCCCTCTGGAAAATTTAGATTTCTGCCATGGGAAGAATAATGCCCTAGGTAGTAGCTACTGCCCTTTGAGCCTGTGTTTCAGAAGGAGACCTATGGGAATCCCTGACTGTTTTTCCCAGCTTTGAGTTATAATCAACACATAACATTGCCTGTGTGCAAAGTGTTGATTTGATACATTTGTATACTGCAAAATGATTACCACCATAGCATTAGCTGATACTCTCATCACATAATTATCATTTCATTCTTTTTGTGGTGCGAACATTTAAGATCTCTTAGCAACTTTCAAGTATATAATACAATATTATTAGCTATAATTACCATTCTGTACATTAGATCCCCAGAACTTGTTAATCATTTACCTAGAAATTTTTATTTTTTGACCAACATCTCCCCATTACTCCCCAGCCCCTCAGTCCCTGGTAATCACCATTCTACTGTTTCTCTGAGTTTGGATTTTTTAGATTCCACATACAAATGAGATCATATAGTATTTGTCTTTCTCTGATTCATTTCATGTAGCATAATGCCTTCAAGTTTCATCCATGTTGTTGCAAATGACAGGATTTCCTTCTTTTTTGTGGCCGAATAATATTCCAGTGCATATATACTACATCTTCTTTATCCACTCATCCATTGATGGATAGGTTGTTTCCATATCATGGCTATTGTGAGTAATGCTGTAACAGATACGGGAGGTGCAGATATCACTACAAGATTCTGATTTCAATTCCTTTGGATAACTACCTAGAAGTGGGATTACCAGTTCATATGGTAGTTCTATTTTTAAGGAGTTCTTTTGTTTGGGTTTTGTGTTGAGGAACCTCCATATTGTTCTCCATAGTAGCTGCACGAATTTACGTTACCACCAACAGAGCACAAGAGTCCTCCTATCTCCACATCCTCACCAATATTTGTTATTTCTTGTCTTGCTGATAATAGTCATTCTAACATGTGTGAGATGATACCTTATCCTGGTTTTGATTTGCATTTCCCTGATGATTAGTGATGTTGAGAATCCTTTTCATGTACCTGTTGGCCACATAGAGATATAGATATATTAGTCTCTTTTATGCTAATTACAATTTAACGTCACATACAAAAATTCTATGATTTTGCTCCCCATCTTGTTTATGATGTCACCATTTACATTTTTTTATATTTTGTATCAACAAATTAAATTGTCATTATTTTTAATATTTTTGTTCTTTAAACTTTATACTAGAGTTAAAAAAGTAAAACACAAAAACCTTTATATTGGAGTTAGTTAACACACCACCACATTACAGTATTAAGGTTTTCTGAATCTATTTATTTACCTTTACCAGTGTATTGTATATTTTCATATGTTTTTATTTTACTATTTGTTGACCTTTTGCTTCAGCTTGGAGAACTATTTTTGGCATTTCTTGTAAGGCAAATTTAGTAGTGATGAATTCCCTCTGTTTGTTTATTAGGGAGTCTTTATTTGGCTTTGGGTTCTGATAGGTAACTTTGGGTAAAGTACTCTTGGCTAGCAGTATCTTTCTTTCAGCATTTAGAATATAGTAACCCATTCTTTTCTGGCCTGCAAGGTCTCTGCTGAAAATTTTTCTGATAGCTTTTTTGGGGTTCCCTTCTATGAGAGATTTTTTTTTTCCTCTTGCTGCTTTTAAAATTCTCTCTTTGTCTTTGGCTTTAGGTAGTTTTATTACTGTATCTTAGAGAATATCACTTTGGATAGAATTTTGAAGTGACTTGTTACCCTCATGAACTTGGATATCCAAATCTCTCCCCAGATTTGGGAATTTCTGAGCCATTATTTTTTTAAGGAAGCTTTGTACCCCTTTTTCCCTCTCTTTTGGAACTGTAATGATGCATTCATTATTTATCTTGCTGATGTCCCATAAGTTCCATAGGTTTTCATCATTTCTTTTCATTGTTTTTCCTTTTTTCATCTCTGATGGTGAAATTCAATTGATCTGTCTTGTAACTCACTGATTCTCCCTTTGCTTGTTTAAGTCTGCTGTTGAAGCTCTATATTGAATTCTACAGTTCAATCATTATATTCTTCGGCTCCAAAATTTCTGTTTAGTTCTTTTTTTATGTTTTCTATTTCTTTGTGGAACTTCTCATTTTGTTCTTGCATTGTTTTCTGATATCAATAAGTTGTTTATGCATATTCTCTTGCAGCTCTCTGAGCATCCATAGAATAATTATTTTGATTTCCTTATTGGGTAATTCCTGAATCTCCATTTCTTTGGGGCTAATTGCTGGAGGTTTGCCATTTACCTTTGATGGAGACATATTTCCCATTGTGATTCTTCATAATCTCTGTAGCCTTGGGTAGGTGACTGCACACTTGAAGAAGTAATCACCACTTCCAGACTTAATGGACTGACTTCAGTAAGGGAGGCCTTTCACCTGTGGATGAGAACATGGTGGCTTGTGGTGTGACCCTGGGTTTAGTGGTGTAGGATGCTAAGTATGGAGGCACATCGTGTCACCAGGTCAAAGAGGAGTAAGGCCTCTTCAGCTAAAGTCAACTGCAGTTCATAGCTTTGACAACTCTGTGGTCCTAGGTGAGCCCTGTCAGAGGAGGATTATAATGGCTGCAAGGGTTGTTGGGGTCCTAATATGTGTCTTAAGGCTGGTATCTAGGGAGCAGGACAGGCAGTGGTGGTGGCCAGAGCCAGTGGCTTGCACATACTCAGCTGTGGGGGGCAACTGCAGCTGCCTGTGTAGTGGCAGAAGCCATTTGCAGACATGTTCGTAGAGATGCGGTAGCAAGGGCCAGGGCCCACTATGGGCTCACTGGCAGCTGTGGAGGCCCTAGGTGCTGGCATGCTTTCCTATGGATGCACAGTATCCCACTGGGCATGCACACTGCCATGGAGTCCAGTTACAAAGTTTTGGCTGGGGGTGTGCACGTGCACAGCTGGAGGGTCTAACTCTACATAAGCACATTGACGTCGACCAGTGATACAAAGAAGCACCTGATCTCATCCCACAAGCAGCTGCCAGGACCCTGGTTGTTAATGTGCTCTCCTGTGGCTATACACTCTCTGCCCCAGCAGACATTCACCCTGGAGGCTAATGGCTGGCATCAGGCAGGTGGCATGCAGGTACACAGCTGGATGTGCTAGCCTTGAGCACAGACCCATTGGGAGGGTTCAGCCAGAGGGTCCTAGGCTGGTGTCTTCAGCATCATAGCAGCAGAAGCCAGATCTAGCTATAAATGTGACTCCCAAGCTCCAGTAGGAATGGGGAGGGACTCAGGCGCCTGGCATCAGCAAATGTGAAAACCTGTTGGGTGAGAGCTAGAGAGAGCTTCAGGGATCTGCAATGGCTACACTGGCCCTTAGCTTCATAAGTGGTGAATTCTGCTGAATTTGAAGAGCAGGTTTGTGCAAATCATAATTGCTCCTGTTGTATGCTAATAACAGTCTCTGCTTTCCTTCCTTGTTCCTACCTGTCTCAGTACTATCTCAAAGAACTCAAAATAACATAAAGATGCTCACTGAATCAGGAGGGCAATGCAGAAACTGTGTATGTGTGTGTGTGTGTGTGTGTGTGTGTGTAACTCTTACCAAGGACTCTGATTTTTAGTTAAGATTAACAAATGTTGCATTAGTGTTTTCACAATCTCAGCAGTGTAATATATTCAGTAATAAGGAAGGTCAGACATTGATACTGTGGTAATTAAGTGCCAAGCGATGTTCTTTACTTGTATTTACTTATGCAATGATCACAACAACCCAGTTAGGTGAATTCTGTTATTCTCATTTTACATATAAGGAAACTAAGGCACACCATTATTAATTTTTCTAGCATAACAGAACTAATAAGGTGTGTGTGGGCTTAAATGCAACATTCTACTCCTTCACCCAGCTACACAAGCAACTAATGGGTATGTAGTATTTGTGATGTGGTGGTCCTCAGCTATAAATGCTTTTCTTTCGGTGTGGAAGACCACTTACTTCATGTCTTATCATAGTAGTTTTAACAGCATGTGGGTGGAAGTGTATTGGCTTTTGGATTTCATGTTCATATGCTTTCTAGGAAAACTCCAGCTTGTGTACTAAGAAACAGCTCTGTATGCTTTAGTTTCATTTTTTCATTTGCTGTTAGAATTTGTTCTTCATGAGTTCAGGAACCATGTCTTCTATTTCCTCTCAATCTTCTAGAATCATGGCATGGTGCTGAGCTCGTAAGAAGGGAATAACAAATGTTGGTTTATTCATTGCCACTTTTTTATCCACAAACCACAACTGACAGTTATCTGTAATTTGCATAAAGAACACATTCCTTCAAACAGGATTTATTGAGAGTCCATTTTGTGATAGGGACACAACAAGAATAAAACATAGTTCTGCTGCCATTGAAGAGCTTCTGGAATAATAGGAAGAAACATATGTAAATAAATTATGTAATGATGTTATGTAGAGCAATTCTTAGGATTCAATAAATGTGTGATGAGTAAGTGAGCTTCACTGGGGATGAAGAAATCTAATCCTTATTTTGGTAAGAAATATTGGACAGGTGCACTATTAGAACTGAGAGAAAATTATAGGGATTATTTCATCTAATCCCTCATTTTATAGGTAAGAACCTAGAGTACTGGGATGTTGACTGGGATTTTCCCTGTTAGTCCAAACTTGACTGTGAAGAAAAACTGTTGGTTTAAAAAAAAAGAAAAGAAAAAAGACCCTATGGATCCATTTACTCTCAAGAGGGCCTTTCTATGAGCACCATCTACTCAAAGGCATTTAGAGGCGCAACAGAATCAGCTCTGCTGCTGTCATGCACCTTCTCATCCCAGAATCAGCCAAGACATAGAAATGGGAGAAAGGAGAGTCCTCATGCTTGACAGTTTGGGGAGCATGAAAAGTGCCCAAACAAAGACTCCTCCTTTCCCTCACCAAGATTCTCCTCCTAAATCCAAGCAGTCATAATGATGGGTTTGTTCTAAGAGAATCCCTCATAAATTGTGGCTGAGTCTTCAAGAAGGGGAAACTGGGTTCTTTTTTCCTACTTTCTCATCTGGATGCTCTGGTACCACAGTCTAAGGGGGAGTGATCAGAGTCTTGGGAGTAGTTTGACAGGTATTCTGTGGAAATTCATGGCATCATGAAGAGAAGGATCAATGCCACTTTCTTATCTAGACATTTCTGAAGATGGGGATCCCACTGAAGTAGTTTAGACCAGTAAGACTTTAGAGATTATGGTGTAGAAGGGCTTGGAAAAAATACAGAGGTATCTTCATCCCATCCCAATTTTCTACAGGGACAACAGTGGTTCCTGTAGGTCGGGGAGGAGCTCCAGCATTTCTCAAGCCACTGGCTGGCTAAACATTGGGATATTCAAATCGGAGAGGTAATGGAAATATGGAGTATTGGCAGGGGGCCAGAGGGAGATAACACATTACTGCTCTGTAGGGGTCCTTGGTGCTGGAGTGTTGCCAAGTAAGGCTGATGTCCACCACACCACCTACATAGCAGTAGCCCCAGGCAGAATTAGACCAAATCAAAGTGAGACATTAGGCTCCAAAAGGCAACACTTATATATGAGCATTTCTATGCCCTTGATTTTCTTCCCTTTTCCCAAACATTCGGGAGCTACATATGTAAGAGCAATGTAGAAGAAATATCCTTAACCCCACCAACACATACACCACACATAAAGCACTACATTGAGAGAAGTATAAGTGAGAAGAGGAACAGACTACAACTTGTATCTCTCCAGTTCCCTTGACATACAAACTCAGTGTTAACTGTAAGATCTTTAAAATAATAAATGGGATATAAGAATCTAAATAGGACAAAAACTTAATATCCCAAAAGAAAAGATGTACCAAATTTTATAATGAACTTGAAAGGGGAAAATTTGAGATTTCATAGGGAAAAGTAGTTAGACTAGTTCACATTTATAATTTAACCACTTGATAGTGGTGTACCAAGGTGGGAGGTGGGAGGCGTGGGAGCATTCCACCCTGACAGAGAAAACTATTTTGTCACTGATATTTTAAAATATCACTTGTCACATACTGATAATAAATGCATACAAACTTTTAGTAGACTTTATTATTCTCTATAGACATTGCTGTCCCTGTACTTAGAGCAAACCTCCTTCTTGTTACACAATTGCCACTTGAGAATCACCCCAAAAGACATTTATACTGGCTTAGTGGTGTGCCCAAAGAAACAAAATTTCTTTTCACAGGGAAAGAAAATTTATTAGGGGCAGGTAGAGAATTTTGCAGACATTTTACAATCTCTGACCTTGATATAAAATTATATTTTTCTTTAAATTAGTTACAGGTGGGGCACCTGAGTGGTTCAGTCTATTAAGCGTCTGCCTTCAGCTCAGGTCATGATCCCAGGGTCCTAGGATCAAGCCCCGCATCATGTTCCCTGCTCAGTGGAGATTCTGCTTCTCCCCCTCCCCCCTCTCCCACTTGTGCATTCTCTCTCTCTCTCTCTCTCAAATAAATAAATAAATATCTTTAAAAATAAATAAACAAATTAGTTACAAGTGTAGGCAAACACAATGAGTCCTTGGGGTCTGTTGGGAAGCTGATATGGAGACAGTTATTAGCGCAAGAAGATTATTGTGGAATAGTGCTGGAGAAAGATAAAGGGGGAGGGAGCAGAATTGGGCAGAGAGAACCTCTTTCCATGATGCATACCGGACAAAGTCTCAGAAGGATCTGGGGAACAAGAATTGCTTGTTCGATTTTCCTTGTGTTGGTCAGGAGTGGCCAGGTCTTAATAATCCCTCTCTGCACAGCCATTGACTAAGGGCTGCTAGAAAGAGCACGACATCAGCTGGAAAGATGTCCTGGTCAGTTTGGGTTGCTAACAAATACACAATAGACTGAATGGTTTTAAAAACACACGCTTATTTCTCATGGTTCTGGACGCTGGGAAGTTCAAGATAACGATGGTGGCAGATTTGGTGCATGGTGAGGTCCCTCGTCCTCATTTGAAAATGGTGATCTTACTATATTCTCATATGGTAGACAGCAGAGAGAGAGAGGAAGTAATCTCTCTTGTCTCTTCTTATCAGGGCACTAATACCATTCATAAGGGCTCCTCCCTCATGACTAATTACTTCCCAAAGGCCCCACCTACTAATACCATCACATTGAAGGCTAGGATTTCAACATATGAATTTTAGGACACAAACATTTGGTCTGTAACACCCGAGGTAGATCCTGAAGGTGAGGCAGCCAGAGGCTGTCAGCCAACTGCACGTCTTACAGCTAAACAAGTTCTTACATGACAGGATATACATCCCACACTTGACGACCTATTAAATTCCTTTTTTTTTTTTTAAATTTAAATTTTAGCTAGTGAACATACAGTGTAATATTGGCTTCTGGAATAGAATTCAGTGATTCATCACTTATATACAACACCCAGTGCCCATCACAACAAGTGCCCTCTTTAATGCCCATCACCCATCTAGCCCATCCCGGCACCCACCTCCCTCCATCAACCCTCAGTTTGTTCTCTATTGTTAAGAGTCTCCTATGGTTTGTTTCCCTCTTTCCTTTTTTTCTTTTCCTCCTTCTCGTATGTTCATTTGTTTTCTTTCTTAAATTCCACATATGAGTGAGATCATATGGTATTTGTCTTTCTCTGACTTATTTTGTTTAGCATAATACACTCTAGCTCTATCCACATCATTGCAAATAGCAAGATTTCATTTTTTGATGGCTGAATAATATTCCATTGTATGTATATACCACATCTTCTTTACCCATTCCTCAGTCAGTGGACATTTGGGCTCTCTCCATAGTTTGGCTATTGTTGATAAAGCTGCTATAAACATTGGGGTGCATGTACCCATTTGAATCTGTATTTTTGTATCCTTTGGGTAAATACCTAGTAATGGAATTGCTGGATCATAGGATACGTTCATTTTTAACTTTTTAAGGAACCTCCATACTGTTCTCCAGAGTGGCTACACCAGTTTGCATTCCCACCAACAGTGCAAGAGGGTTCCCCTTTCTCTGCATCCTCACCAACACCTGTTGTTTCTTGTGTTATTAGCATTAGCTGTTCTGACCAGTGTGAGGTAGTACCTCATTGTGGTTTTGATGTGCATTTCCCTGATGAGGAGTGATGCTGAGCATCTTTTCATGTGTCTGTTAGCCATCTGGATGTCTTCTTTGGAAAAGTGTCTATCCGTGTCTTCTGTCCATTTCTTAACTAGATTATTTGTTTCTGGGATGTTGAGTTTGATAAGTTCTTTGTAGATTTTGGATACTAGCCCTTTATCAGATATGTCATTTGCAAATATCTTCTTCCATTCCATAGATTGCCTTTTAGTTTTGTTGATTGTTTCCTTCTCTGTGAAGATGGTTTTTATCTTGATGAAGTCCCAATAGTTCATTTTTGCTTTTGTTTCCCTTGCCTCTGGCATGTTTTCTAGTGAGAAGTTGCTATAGCTGAGGTCAAAAATGTTTCTGCCTGTATTTTCCTCTAGGATTTTGATGATTTCCTGTCTCACATTTAGGTCTTTCATCCATTTTGAATCCATTTTTGTGTATGGTGTAAGTAAATGGTCCAGCTTCATTTTTCTGCATGTTGCTGTCCAGTCTTCCCAACACCATTTGTTGAAGAGACTGTCTTTTTTCCATTGGATATTCTTCCTGTTTTGTCAAAGATTAGTTGACCCTAGAGTTATGGGTCCATTTCTGGGTTCTCTATTCTGTTCCACTGATCTGTCTGTTTTTGTGCCAGGACCATACTGTCTTGATGATTACAGCTTTGTAATATAGTTTGAAATCTGAAATTGTGATGCCTCCAGTTTTGTTTCTCTTTTTCAGAATTGCTTTGACTATTTGGGGTCTTTTGTGGTTCGATCCACATTTTAGGATTGTTTGTGCTAGCTCTGTGAAAAATGCTGTTGGTATTTTGATCGGGATTGCTTTTAATGTGTAGATTACCTTGGGCAGTATGGACATTTTAATCATGTTTGTTCTTCCAATCCATGGGCATGGAATGCTTTCCATTTCTTTGTGTCTTCTTCAATTTCTTTTATAAGTGATCCATAGTTTTCAGAGTACAGATCTTTTACCTCTTTAGTTAGGTTTATTCCTAGGTATCTTATTGTTTTTGGTGCAATTGAAAATGGGATTGATTCCTTAATTTCTTTTTCTGCTGCTCTGCTAGTGGTGTGAAGAAATGGAACAGATTTCTGCACATTGATCTTATATCCTGCAAATTTGCTGAATTCATGTATGAGTTCTAGCAATTTTTGGTGGGATCTTTTGGGTTTTCTGCATAGAGTATCATGTCGTCTGCAAATAGTGAAAGTTTGACTTCTTCCTTGCCAATTTGGATGTCTTTCTTTCTTTTTGTTGTCTGATCGCTGAGGCTAAGACCTCCAGTACTATGTTAAATGGTAATGATGAGAGTGGATATCCTTGTCTTGTTCCTGACCTTAGGGGAAAAGCTCTCTGTTTTTCCCCATTGAGGATGATATTAGCTGTGGGTCTTTCATATATGGCCTTTATGATGTTGAGGTATGTTCCATGTATTCCTGCTTTGCTGAGGGTTTTTATCAAGAAAGGATGCTGTACTCTGTCAAATGCTTTTTCTGCACCTATTGACAGGGTCATATGATTCTTGTCCTTTCTTTTGTTAATGTGGTGTATCACATTGATTTGCAAATATTGAACCACCCCTGTAGCCCAGGAATAAATCCCACTTGATTCTGGTAAATAATTCTTTTAATGTACTGTTGGATTTGATTTGCTAGTATTGAGAATTTTTGTATCCATGTTCATCAGGGATATTGGTTTGTCATTCTCCTTTTTAGTGGGGTCTTTGTCTGGTTTTGGAATCAATGTAATGCTGGCTTCATAGAATGAGTTTGGAAGTTTGCCTTCCATTTCTATTTTTTGGAATAGTTTGAGAAGTATAGGTATTAACTCTTCTTTAAATGTCTGGTAGAATTCCCTTGGGAAGCCATCTGGCCCAGGACTCTTGTTTGTTGGGAGATTTTTGATTACTGATTCAATTTCTTTGCTGGCTATGGCTCTGTCCAAATTTTCCATTTCTTCCTGTTTCAGTTTTGGTAGTTTGTAGGTTTCTAGGAATCTGTCCATTTCTTCCAGATTGCCCAGTTTGTTGGCATATAATTTTTCATAGTATTCTCTCATAATTATTTGTATTTCTGTGGTGTTGGTTGTGATCTCTCCTCTTTCATTTGTGATTTTTTTCTATTTGGGTCCTTTCTCTTTTCTTTTTGATAAGTCTGGCTAGGGGTTTATCAATTTTATTAATTCTTTTGAAGAACCAGCTCTTAATTTCATTAATCCGTTCTATGTTTTTTTGTTTCTATATTGTTTATTTCTGCTCTCATCTTTATCATTTCCCTTCTTCTGCTGGTTTTAGGCTTTATTTGCTGTTCATTTTCTAGCTCCTTTAGGTGTAAGTTTAGGTTGTGTATTTGAGACTTATCTCACTTCTTGAGGAAGAAGGCCTGTACTGCAATATACTTCCCTCTTAGGACTGCCTTTGCTGCATCCCAAAGTTTTAGACTGTCGTGTTTTCATTTTCATTTGCTTCTGTGTATTTTTTTTATTCTTTAGTTTCCTGGCTAACCCACTCATTCTTTAGTAGGATGGTCTTTAACCTCCACATATTTGAGGTCTTTCCAAATTTTTTCTTGTGGTTGAATTTAAGTTTCATAGTGTTGTGGTCTGAAAATAGGCATAGTATGATCTCTGTCTTTTTGTACCGGTTGAAGGCTGATTTGTGCCAATATGTGATCTATTCTGGAGAATGTTATGTGTGTACTCAAAACGAACATGTATTTGATTGTTTCCTTGTTGATTTTCTGCTTAGATGATCTGTCCATTGTTGTGAGTGGGGTGTTAAAGTCCCCTACTATGATTATATTATTATCAGTGAGTTTCTTTATATTTATTATTAATTGATTTATATATTTGGGTGCTTCCAAGTTGGGGGCATAAATATTTACAATTCTAAGAGCTTCCTGATGGATAGACCTCTTAATTATGATAATTATGACATGTAATTATGACCCCTTCTTCATCTCATGTTACAGTCTTTGTTTTAAAAATCTAGTTTGCCTAAGTTGCTCCCGGGTGGCTCAGTTGGTTGAATGTCTGACTCTTGATTTTGGCCCAGGTTGTAATCTCAGGGTTGTGAGATTGAGCCCCACATGCTGAGTGTGGCGTCTGTTTGTCCCTCTCCCTCTGTTTCTCCCCCCACTCACATTCCTGCTCATTCTCTCTCTCTCCTTCTAGTAAATAAGTATATAAAATCTTTTCAAAAATAAAAATAAATAAAAAATTTAAAAAATAAAATCAGGGCACCTGGGTGGCTCAGTTGGTTAAGTAGCTGCCTTTGGCTCAGGTCATGATCCCAGGATCCTGGGATCAAGTCCCACATCAGGCTCCCTGTACAGCGGGGAGTCTGCTGCTTCCTCTGCCCCTCCCCCTGCTCATGTGCGCTCTCTCTCTCTCTCTCTCTCTTGCAAAAATAAATAAAATCTTTAAAAATAAAATAAAATCTAGTTTGCCTGATATAAGTATGCCTACTCTGGCTTTCTTTTGACATCCATTGGCATGATAGATGGTTCTCCATCCCCTCACTTTCAATCTGCAGGTGTCTTTAGGTCTAAAATGAGTCTCTTGTAAATAGCATATAGATTGATCTTGTTTTTTTTTTAATCCATTCTGATACCCTATGTCTTTTGATTGAAGCATTTAATCCATTTACATTCAGTGTGGTTATTGGAAAGATAAGAATTTAGTGCCATTGTGTTCCCTTTAGGGTTGGTGTTTCTGGCGATGTTCTCTGGTCTTTTAGTCTTTGTTGCTTTTGGTCTTTCTTTTCTCCACTCAAAGAGTCCCCCTTAAAATTTCTTGCAGGGTTGGTTTAATGGTCACAAACTCCTTTAGTTTTTGTTTGTCTGGGAAACTTTATTTCTCCTTCTATTCTGAATGACAGCCTCACTGGATAAAGAATTCTTGGCTGCATATTTTTCCCATTTAGCTCATTGAATATTGCCTGCCACTGTCTTCTGGCCTGCCATGTTTCTGTGGACAGATCTGCTGCAAACCTGATCTGTCTTCCATTATAGGATAAGGACTTTTCTTCTTTGCTGCTTTCAAGATTCTTTCCTCATCTGTGTGTTTTGTAAATTTAACTATGATATGCCTTGACAATGGTCGGCTTTTGTTGAATTTAATGGGAGTTCTCTGTGCTTCTTGGATTTTGATGACTGTCCTTCCCCAGATTAGGGAAATTTTCAGTTATAATTTGTTCAAATAAACCTTCTGCCCCTTTTTCTCTCTCTTGATCTTTTCGGACTTCTATGATATGAATGTTATTACATTTTTATTTAAGTCACTGATTTCCCTAAGTCAACCTTCGTTGTCCATTACCTTTCTTTACCTATTTAGCTTCATTATTTTTGATAATTTTATCTTCTGTATCACTGATTTGCTACTATGATTCATCCATCCTCATTTTTATTGCCTCCATTTGGGATTGCATCTCAGTTTTAGCATTTTTAATTTTGGCCTGACTAGATTTCAGTTCTTTTATCTCAGCAGTAAGGGATTCTCTAGTGTCTTCTATGCTTTTTTCAACCTCAGCTAGAATCATTATAATCATTGTTTTAAATTCTAGTTCAGACATCTTAGTTATATCTGTATTGATTGAATCTCTGGTCATGAGTTCTACTTCCTATTTGTTCTTTTGAGGTGAATTTCTCTGTGTCATTTTATCCAAAAAAGAAAAAAAGAAAACAAAGACAAAACCCCCCCCAAAACAAAAAAGCTAGATCTTGGGTATGTTTTGGTCTGCTTGTTAAAGACGTCTAGATCCCAAAATAAAAATTAAAAAAAAAAAACTGAAAATAAAAAATATATGTATGTATATAAATACATATATATAATTTTAAAACTAATAAAAAACAAAAAGGAATTGAAAAAAATAAGAAAGTAAGTGGCCTGCTGTGCTGATTCTCTGGCTGATGTGTTTCAGTGGAAATGGGCCTCCAGGGAGCAGTTGGGAGTGGTGCTTGGTGTAAGTGGTTCTGACTTCCATTAGGTGGCAGTGTTTTGCTCCCTGAAGGCTTTCAGCTCTGTTGGGTGCAATGAATATGGTGGTGCCCTGCTCTCTGGCCCCAGAGTTGAAAGTTCATGCCCCCCACTCTTCAGTGAACCCTCACCAAGGAGCAATCATTCATCCCACTTGTGTCCCTGGTGTCCATCTGAACTCTGCGTTCATACTGCCTGTGTCCGAGTGTTTTTTTTTTTTTTATCTCAAACACACGACTGAGTTTCACAACTCCAAATTTTAGGGACTCCTGCAGTGTGGACCTGTGCTTTTACTCCAGGGTAGGGTCTTGCTGTGCTTTTTGCCATTTGCCAGCCAGTTCCAGGAAAGTGGTTGCACGATCACATGGCAGTTCACAGTTTCCAGTTCTTCTTGTGACACCGGGGATCCTCAGACCACATTGTGACTCCTGAGATTCTGCCCTGCTTCGCCACCTGTGCACCTTTAAGCCAGGCACATCCTCTATGGTAGTGGACTTCCAGAAGTTCAGATTTTGCACTCCACTGCTTCTAATACTTTGCGGTTGCCTCTGTAAGTAGGCTCCTTCCCCACCACCATATCCACAGCTCTGTCTTCCCCAATTCAACTCTCCTACTCTCCAAAAGGTGGTTGCTGTTCTACTTGTAGACTTGCAGTTTTTTTTTTCTATCAGACATCTGATGGATTTCTTGAATGTTTATAATGATTTGATAACTATCTAGCTGTGTACTAGACAAGCTTAGGGTCCCCCTACTCCTCTGCCATCTTAACTCCTCCCCACATTAAATTTCTGTAACCCAAGCTTTTCTGTTTATTTTACAAGTATAATAAATGCTTTGTGATGCCTCATTAGATACTTATCAACCACTTCTATGCCGTCAAAAAATGTTTGGCTATCCAGCATGTTCAGCTATTAAGAAGACTCAATTTGGTAAAGATGGAAGTGGAGTCACTGTGTAACTTGACTCGATTCTGTGTCACAGTTCAGCTTCCATTTGATCAAATAAAGTGTGGATTCCAGTGACAAAAAGGAATATCTTCTATTCATATTTATATTTCCTCATTCCTTTATCACCCCACCCCCTCCACACACACAAAAATACAGAACCTGGCAGGGCACCTACTTCCCAGGAGGATCACAGTAAATGTTGTGTTTAATAGAGTGACTGACTGTAGAATGTTGTACCTTCTTCCCTTCACTTCATTGTCAGTGCAAATAGTCTTTGTGTCGCTTGCTATTACTGGTGGTTCTGATTCTGGTTTTGCAATCAATTCATTTTGTCTATTTTCTTCTTTATGAAAGGAATACAATCCCCAATAGTAAGATATAATAAAAGAAATACTGAGAAGAAAAAATGTAGTATTTTTACAAATTGAACTATTTTCTGGGACC
The DNA here is from genome assembly GCF_011800145.1 of Mirounga leonina. Taxonomy (NCBI): domain Eukaryota; kingdom Metazoa; phylum Chordata; class Mammalia; order Carnivora; family Phocidae; genus Mirounga; species Mirounga leonina. The sequence goes on from NW_023270164.1 coordinate 2,257,047, forward strand.
TGCCAGGGACATCTCCAGAAAGGTAATCTTGCCAGCACACCACAGTAATGGCTGGGAGCAAGATAAGTTACAGACAGATTCAAGCATTCACATGTCAACACAAATTTAGAAAGGAAAGAGGAAAGGGTGGGGGAGAAGAAGGGAGAAAAGGAAGAAGGTTATAGAAAGTAATTGTTCACCAAATTTTGAAGGTTGGGAGGCTTCTCTGAGCAAATTTACTAACAACTTTCATTTTGTCAGTGGACTAAGGATAATTTTATGATTGTGGGAGGCTTACTTCCAGTATCAGGACACCTAAATACAATAGTGAGGTCCAGCTGATAGCTGGGATGAAACTTGAATGTCAGGAACACTTAGTAACTGTCAAGGAAGGACCTTGCTTTCTAAGCTTTGGAAAAGGGAGCAAGTGATCACTGTCAGTTTGTAGCATCCCCTGGTGGCCATTCACAGGGTAAGACTGGCAGGTCAGAAGGCTGCCATTAAGCCTAAGTAAGTAAATCAAAATCAGTTGTGTCACAGGATATGGCTTCATTTGCAAAGTTCTGCCTGATGGATGCCTTTCCCAGGTAGGAGACAACCACTGACTCCTGATTTCCTGAAGGTACCTGGAGAGAGCTGCAAATGGTGAAGCTAAAACAGAGCCAAATCGGGGCTTCCTGAAGGCTCTTTGATGCAACTGATTATGATGTTCTGTTGGATAATTTGCTTGTTTCAAATGCATGATTAATGGAATTATTATTCATAATTAGGAAATGCCCAGAGAGCAAAGAAAACAAACAAGGTTCTGACTAGCTATCAGTAATTATCAGGCTCATGCTAATAATGCCCAGGAAATGAAAAGACGCTGGCATTTTTCTTTAATTTAATTTAATTTAATTTTTTTTTATTTTTTTTTTAAGATTTTATTTATTTATTTGAGAGAGAGAAAATGAGAGACAGAGAGCATGAGAGGGAGGAGGGTCAGAGGGAGAAGCAGACTCCCCACCAAGCAGGGAGCCCGATGCGGGACTCGATCCCGGGACTCCAGGATCATGACCTGAGCCGAAGGCAGTCGCTTAACCAACTGAGCCACCCAGGCGCCCTCTTTAATTTTATTAAGAATGCCAATTCCTAATACGAACTAGTGCTGTGGGCAGTGTATATTCTGCAGATTATGTTACCTCAAAGCACCATTCCTCATGGCATTCCCTGCAAAGTACACAGATGAGGCCTGTCAGACACTATTGCTTAATTAATTAGGGCCTTTCTAGTAGGAACCTTTGAAAACAATATCCCACCTTCCTCCTCTCTTCCTCAGATCACATGTACTGCTGGTCCCTTAAGGAGACACTATATTGGAGGAACAGAATTGATTAGCTACCACTTTGGCCTCTAATGAGAAAGCTTTATAGGGCCAATCAACTCAGTTTTATTAAAACAGCTTCTCTTCTTACAGTAGGGAGAAAAAAAATCTTAGCAGTTTTCCTGCTGTACAAACTGCTCCATCATTTTTTGGTCTTCTTTGCTACAACTAATCAAAATACTGTTGGGGTGCCTGGGTGGCTCAGTGGTTAAGTATCTGCCTTCGGCTCAGGTCATGATCCCAGCGTCCTGGGATCAAGCCCTGCATCAGGCTCCTTGTTCAGCCGGGAGCCTGCTTCTCCCTCTCCCACTCACCCTGCTTGTGTTCCCTCTCTAGCTGTCTCTCTCTCTGTCATATAAATAAAATCTTTAAAAAATATATATTGTCATACTCACCATTGCAGAGTATTGCAAACGGCAATGAGCCATAGAAAGACTCTCTTCTGAGTGAAGAACCATTTGTAGAGACAGTTGCCAGCTTCTCCAATGGAATATCTTTTGGACTATAGCAATAAGAAAAGCCTGGGTTCCCCTGGGCAAGTGCTCACAGAAATTAGAGGGATGAAAAGGCACCTGGGTAACTCAGTCATTTAAATGACCAACTAATGATTTCAGCTCAGTCATGATCTCAGGGTCATGAGATCTGAGCCCCATATTGGGCTCCATGCTCAACATGGAGTCTGCTTGAGATTCCCTCTGCACCCGCCCCCATAGTGTGTGCATTCTCTCTCTCTCGCTGAAATAAATAAAATCTTAAAAAAAAAAAAGGGACAAGAAGAAGACAGACAGTAGGCCTCAAATACTTTTCACAGTTTGCTTCTCCTTTTGTGTGTGCTCTATAGGATTTTCAAAAGAATGTGTGGCTGCCATGCTGGATGCAAGTATTTGAGTTCTTTTCAAGTCTGGGAGCAGGAAATGGAGGAGGAAGAGAGTGCATTGGTATGGATCAACTCAAAGTAAGCAAAATGCCAAAAGGTAAATGTGGTACTTCAGCCTGTAGGAAAAGATAGCCCAACTTTGTGCAAAACTCACAAAAAATGATTAGACCTGGTTCTTTCTCCGAGAACCTAAAACTATAGTTGAACTCCACAATTTTATTCCAAAGTTGGTCACTTGTGCTCATGCCAAAACACAAAATGAAAAGTGATAAAGTTTAAGGTAAATTGTTCTTACCAGGGCTTTAAGCAGAATAAATTAGTCCCTTCAGGGCATCTAACCCCTCACTACTCAGTGTGGTACATCACCTGGGAACTTGTTAGGAGTGCAGAATCTTGGGTCCCACAACAGAATCACTAAATCAGAATCTGCATGTTACCAAGATAGCCAGGGGATTTCTATGCACATTGCAGTTTGGAAAGCCCTGGTCTAGGGCACTTGCTGAAGTTACTTCTGCAGTTTAGAAGGGATAAAGATACATATTGGGCTACATAAAAAGTGAGAATAAATTGATTTACTCTCTTATTTAACCTTCCTTCTATAGAGAATTACTTTCTTTTAAAAACAACTTAATTCCCAAACTTTTAAAAAGACAGGTTGAAATGTTCTCTGAGAATGTCAGATTTTTTTCATAGCTATGTAATATTTTTAGTGAGCAATAGACTGTTTGCAGAGCAAATGTTCTATTATTAGCCCAAAAGTTACATAAAGTATTATAAATAGTAGGATTCCTTTTTCTTTTGGGGGCAGCAAACAGACAAATTCATGGGTGCTGCCCACTTTATCTCACAGGACTCTGAACACTATTTTGATCAAATTAAGGAAAAATGGTCATTAACATGAAGCAGGTTCTCTTTTAAATGAAGGGTATGTTGTGCAGGGTAGTATAAACAGTCTCCAGGGGCCAAATATTAAGGATAAAATATTAAAGCACGATTCATCCACCAGCAGCTGACTATCCTTTCTTCTCAAAGACACCTAGAATATTCCCCAGGGTATATCATATGTTAAGTCACAAAGCAAGTCTTAACAAATGTAAGAAGATTGAAATTTCACCAACTACCTTTTCTGACCACAGTGGTATGGAACTAAATTCAATTAACAAGAGGAAAACAGGAAAATTCACAAATATGTGGAAAAACACTCCTGAACAACCAATGTGTCAAAGAAGAAATCAGAAGAGAAATCAAGAGACACCTGCGTGGCTCAGTTGGTTAAGCGTCCAACTCTTAATCTAAGCTCAGGTCTTGATCACCGGGTCATGAGTTAAAACCTAGCGTTGGGCTCTATGCTGGGTGTGGAGCCTACTTTAAAAAAAAAAAAAAAAAGATCAAAATGTGGAGGAAAGATATCTTTCATAAGATAACAAACATAACAAACTTTAAGAGATGTTGCAAAAGCAGTTCTAGAGGGAAGTTTATAGAAATAAATGGCTAATGATAAAGATCTCAAACAACCTAAATCTATATCTGAAAGAACTAAAAAAAATCCCAAAGTTAGCAGAAAGAAGGAAATACAAATCAAAACAGAAATAAGAGACCATAAAAAACAATAGAAAGGATCAATACAACTAAGAGCTGTTTTTTTTTAAAGATGAACAAAATCAATGAACCTGTAGTGAGATAAACTAAAAAAAGACAAGACTCAAAATTAGAAATGAGAATAGATACTACAACTGATACTGCAGAAATACAAAGAATCATAGAGACTACTATGAACAATTCTCCACCAACAAATTATATAAGCTAGAGGAAATGGATAAATTCCTAGAAACATACAACCTAATAAGACTGAATCCGGAAAATAGAAAATTGAGTAGTTTCATAACTAATAAAGAGATTGAATCAGTAATCAAAACTTTCCAAGAAAGAAAAGTCCAGGACCAGATGACTTCATTGGTGAATTCTACCAAACATTTAAAGAAGAATTAACAACAGTCCTTCTCAAACTCTTCCAAAAATTTGAAGAGAGAACACTTCCAACCTCATTTTGCAAGGCCAGTGTTACCCTGATACCAAATCCAGGTGAGGATAATAGGAGAGAAGAAAATTAAAGGCCAATATCCCTGATGAACATAAATGCAAAAATCTTCAATAAGATATATTAGCAAACCTAATTAAACAGCATGTTAAAAGGATCGTACACCACGATCAAGTGGGATTTATCCCTAAGGTACAAGTATGGTTCAATAAATGCAATTTAAATGTGGAACACCACATTAACAGAATGCAGGATAAAAATCATCATCTCAATAGATGTAGGTAAAGGATTTGACAAAATACAGCATGTTTTCATGATAAAAACTCTCAAAAATCAGGGATAGCAGGAATGTACCTGAACAAAATAGAGGCCATGTAGGACAAGTCCACAGATAACCTTATACCTCAAGATGAAAAGATAAAAGCTTTTTCTCTAAGCTAAACAAAAAAAGGATGACCATTCTCTCTACTTTCCTTCAACATAGTAACTGGAAGTCCTAACCAAAGAAGTTAGGCAAGAAAAGAAAGAAAAGTCATACAAATTGGAAATGAAGAAGTAAAATTGTCTCTGTTTGCAGATAATAGGATTTTATACATAAAAAACCCTCAAGGCTCCACCAAAACATTGTTGGAACTGATAAGGAAATGTAGTAAACTTGTACGATACAAAGTTAACATGTAAAAATCCACCGAAATTTTATACAGTAACAACAAACTATCTGCAAGAGAAATTAAGAAAGCAATCTCAATGACAATAACATCAAATACAGTAAAATACTTAGGAATGAATTTAACCAAGTTGATGAAAGACCTGTACATTGAAAGCTAACACACTGATAAAAGAAATTGAAGGAGACAGAAATAAATGGGAAAGATATCTTGTATTCTTGGATCAGAAGAATCAATATTGTTAAAATGATCATACTACCTAAAGCGATCTACAGATTCGATGCAATCCCAATCAAAATTCCTGTGGCATTTTTTACAGAAATATAAAAATCCTTCAAAAAAAAAAAAAACCCAAATTTGATTTGTGTTTTTTTCAACAGGAATGAACCCTGAACAAACTTATGCCACTGTTATTCATTTTTTTTAACCATTATTGATTTTTAAATGTTTATCTTTACATTAACTATTAAGAAAGCACCTTCATACACTAATACAACTGTAACTAGCATTATTTAAAAAGAATAATGTGCTCTCATAGTCTAATATGTTAGAAAGAATATCAAGTAATAACCATACATGCTACACAATTGCAAGGAAGAGAACAGATCTTTCCTACTGCTAGCTTTTACCTCTGCCTCTAAATTTTTACCTTAAATTGAGTAGAGATTAAGGGAGCATCAAGCCTCATATGGTAGAAATGGGGTCAAAGCAGCCCTCTGTTTTCAATAAAATGGTGTGGGATGGGCATGCATTACTAGGCTTTCCTACATGCTTTCCCTGAAGACCTACTGACCCCGTTTAGTCCTCTCCTTTAAAGGGCCAGGCTGACTTCACACTAAGCTTTTTATTGCTCAGGAAAGCAACATTTGAACCCTCAAATAAAATTAGTTTTAAAAGACCATGACGAATCAGGTTGCAAATTTTAAAGAAATTACTATCCTCACCACATTTTTTATTTCCATCAGTTCAGTGAATACACACTGAACCAATGTAGCTTGCCATGTAGTCAGATAAATAGTGATTCTCTGAACCAAAATTACAGATGGAATGTTTCTACTTAAGGTCCATGAAAAATAAGTTCTATGGAGAAATGGCTGTGGGAAATACAAGAGATGCCTGATAAACAGGCAATTGTGAGTTAATCCTAAGTAGCAGATTCCCCACTTCTAGAGTCATAACTCACCTACTTACTTGTGTTCAAAATATCATTAATGAGATACAAAACTTTCCATTACATAATAAGGAGAATTCAAAGAATTAAGAACTTTGCATTACATAATTAAGGAGAATTCTCATAATTAAGAGAATTCTCTTAGGAGAGCTAGTGCAACTAATTTATAAGTAATTGAATTGAAGTCAAGATACCTCCTGACACTGGGTCCAAATAAAGATAAAGTAGGAAAGAAAGATGGTACTTGATTGAGGGGATCATGAATTGTCAAAGAAAAAGAGGTCACGGGCTCCAGCACATACTTTTTCTGTTTTAGAATTTTGTCTGGGACTGCCTGGCCACCAAGAAGTGCTAGAGACATTTATCAGAATGATAAAGGCATGACTTTGAACAAAGCCCCCATGGGATTTTTTTTCTGCAAAGCACCGATGCAAATCTAAAAGGCTTAAAATTCATCAATGGCAATAATGTTAGGTGGAGAGGAAGAAGTATGTCAGCAAAACCTGAGGAATCTAAACATTGGGAATGTTGCCTTTGCTAATTCTCTCCCACAAATTTGTATTCATTCCTTTGCTCTTGGCTCACACCTCTTCCCTGAATATGCTACTCCCAACTTCTCAAGGAAAGCCATTCAACGGTTTTCCCAAGGCTTCAGAAATGTTGACTGGTAAAGAGCTTGTCTTATCTGAGTATATATTAATGAATCCAGTGAAGAAATTATTCAAGGAGTACAAAGGCAAAGGCCAAGAAAATGAAAAAAAATGTTCCTACAAGTGGTACTTAAAATACTGGGGTTCACCTATAAAAATATATATTGCATCTAATAAGAGATGAACTCCATCCTGCTAGCAAGCCAAAGCAGGTAGAATTTCAGCCTTTCAAAAATCTTTTTTTTTTAAAGATTTTATTTATTTGACAGAGAGAGACACACTGAGAGAGGGAACACAAGCAGGGGGAGTGGGAGAGGGAGAAGCAGGCCTCCACGAAGCAGGGAGCCCGATGCGGCACTCGATCCCAGGACCCTGGGATCACGACCCGAGCCGAAGGCAGACACTCAAGGACTGAGCCACCCAGGCGCCCCAGCCTTTCAAAAATCTTTTAAGCTGCATGCTTGTTTTGTGAGATTCTTAAGGGACATAATTCATGTTTACTAAAAAAATAATTTCATCCATAAAAAGTTATATATGGTTTACTGAGCTTAATGGCCTAGAGGGATATTTATTCCCATCTAAAGAACTTCAAAAAGTTTTCATTGGAAGTGTGTTTGTGTGGGGTTCCCTAAAAGGCAAAACCTGAGACAGATATTTTATTCACAAGTTGATCTTTGGAAACTCTTCAGGAGATAGAAAAGTGAGACAAGAAAGGGAAGGAGGCATAAATGGTGCATTAGGAAGGTAGCTACTACTGCAAACAAGTAGAGCTTAGACCCCCTGGAGACCCCTGGCCTGCCCATCATTGCTTGAGAACTGCTTCTTGGGGTCCTAACTCTCCTGGGCACTTTGGTCTGCCCACTACAGAGACTGATCAACTTCAAACAAAACCTGAGGCAGAGAGTAGAAAGTGTTTGCAGGAGGCAACCTTTCATATCTTGGGGTAAATGCCAAAAGTAGAGAGATAGAGCACTAACAGCAACAGATAAAGGGTCCAAATCAGTTGAAAAAAACATTAACTTCCGGGCGCCTGGGTGGCTCAGTTGGTTAAGCGACTGCCTTCGGCTCAGGTCATGATCCTGGATTCCCTGGATCGAGTCCCGCATCGGGCTCCCTGCTCGGCAGGGAGCCTGCTTCTCCCTCTGACCCTCCTCCCTCTCATGTGCTCTCTCTCTCTCATTCTCTCTGTCTCAAATAAATAAATAAAATCTTAAAAAAAAAAAAAAAAAACATTAACTTCCATTTCCTATGCAGAACAATCTAGATTGTCATGATAGAAATCTTTGAAAGCCTCTCTTCTTCTGCAAGGCCGTTCAGCATGCCAATTGTTTCCATGTGGCAGATATCACATAGAATGAAGATGGAGGCCAGATACAATGTTGTGCAGAATGTATGGGCATTTTTACATGCCATGACAGTTGCACATCCATTTAGGAAATTTGCTGTTCATTAAGTATCCTAGTGACATCTCATGGGCTTGCTGGGGATTTCCAGTGCATGACATTTCCTAAGTGGTGTGTTTACTACATAGTAGAAGGGTATTGTTCTATATCATGGTCCACTGCTTAATGCAGTCTGTCAACAGCCAGAAGGATGGTTTTCTCCCCTACTGAGTCTCTCAGATGAGAAACTTTCTCATTGTATTATTGTTATTGTCTCTGTAAGTTGATTTTCCATCAGAGTTAGAACTTTGGGGAAAATAGGTTCTAGCTTTTCCCCCCCAAATGAATCTCAGTGGTGATATTAACACATTCAACTCAAATAAAAAACACTGTTCTTACTGCTGCAGATAGGGGCCATTTGCAATATATGTGAACATTTTCTTTGCAGTTTGAAGGTTCTTTTTTGAATCTACAGACATTTTTATAACTGGTTTACTAACAATTCAGTTGCTAAAAATGTGAGTTTTATTTCAGCGTTGTTTTATGAAGGGAGAACAGTTAATTATGTCATGACAGGAGCACTAGCCTTCCTTTATTATTTGTGAGTCTTATGAAAGGCTGAACTCTGGTGATGATTTTTGCTGATTTATGATCATTTTGAAACTTTTGAATTATGGCATTCAGTATGACTTATGAAAATGAAATCTCCCATTGTTCACGTCCTGCCTGAATTTACTAAGAATAAGGACATTTGATTCTATGACTGTAATGCAGTTATCGACTTCACATCAGAAAACGGAGACATAAAAATCTGAGTTGTTCAAGGTCACAACTTTTCTTATCTGTAAAAAGAGGATGACAATGGAGCTTTATAAGTTTGTTATAAACTTAAATGTGTAATACTTACAAAGCACTGATAAAGTTTTATATAGTTGTTTTTTAAAAATACCTAAATCAGTTTCTTTTCTCTCTCTCTCTCTTTTTTTTTTTTTGGCTTTCTATTCATGTTAGATGCAAAAAGGAGCTATGACGTTTTCTACAAAGATATTGTATAAATTAAAGGACATTAATTTTTGCCTAAGGTGTATACTTTATGACATCATTAGAACCTTCCTTGATAACAGTCGTGAGGTACTGGCTGGTGTGTTAAGATGAGTTTGAGTACTGCCCTATTTCAATAGCTGGTTCTGTGAAATGCAGCTTTCCAGATTCTCATTCACATTGTCTGTCTTTAAATGCAGCCAAGTGCTTTAATGGAAAGAATACTAGATGATGACCTTGAGTTAGTCCTGTTCAGTCATTATTGGCCTTGGGACATCAGGAATTCTGTCTTTCTCTCAGTTTCTGTAGTCTCTGTGGAACTCTGCAAGTTACCTATAAAATGAACTGATAAATTCACAAAGATCCCTTCTAGCTCTAGCATTTGATGTTTTGTACCTGTGAGTTTTTGTGTTTTGGTTTGGTTTCTGTGTTAGTCGACTCAGGCTGTGATAACAAAATGCCATAGACTACTTAAACAACAGAAATTTATTTCTCCTAGTTGTGGAGTCTGGGGGAGGCCAAAGGTCAGGGTACTGGCAAGGTAGAGTCGATTTGAGACCTCATCTCTTGGCCTGAAGGCAACTGCCATCTCGCTACGTGCTCATATGACCTATTCTTTGTGCACACAGAGTGAGAGAGAGCAAGCTTTCTGCTGTCAGTTCTTATAAAGGCACTAATCAGGTCATGAGGGACCCATCATCTAACTTTAATTACCTCCCAAAGGCCCCATGTCCAAGTACCATTACATTTTGGGTTAGGGCTTCAACATATGAATTTTAGGGTGACATAAATTTTCAGTCTGTAACAATCTCTTATATGATTGATTCTGTACCCAGTTTATAAGCCTCCTTGGCCTTTTTAAAAATCAGTTTCAATTTACACCTCAATGGATTTGATAACATGTAATTAATGATGAGCAGCTCAGGTCTCTTGGCCACTTTGTATCTAGGTGCTCAGTCTTTACAGGGGTCTAGTAGCACACCAGGAGCTCACTTGTGGGGGGGGGGTTATTTTAGAGAAATAGTTCTTTGCTATATAGAATATAGTGTATTTTCAGAACTCTAGGGCTCTGCTCTGCAACTTTCCTATGGCGGGTTGCCAGAGACTTGACACAGTATCATTATCCATACTGAATACCTCTAGCATCATCAGATCCAAGTCATATGACCCAAGTGTTAATGCAACTTGTTCCTCACACTGAACTTGCTGAAAAGCCCTCTCTCAAAATGGACCCCACTCAAAACAGATGAGTCATCACATATATGGATAGCAGCAATGTCCCCAAGTCATGTATGTGCTGAAGCAACAACATGCAGTGCTTTGTCCTCAGTAGCTAGAATACACAGAAAGTAGCATTGGCCTGTTTCATCATCACTTTCACTGACCTACTTGCGAAATCTTTAACTCTGCCAGATTAGACTCTCCTAGTTTCCAGAGGGGGAATAAACTAACAGGGACATCATGAAGGAGGGGAATTGCCAGATTTAAGCATTAAGCTTCCCTTGAGGTTTTTCTTAGGGACACTGAAGGGTAATGAATTTGAAATATGAAACGAAGTGTCTTGTTGACAGAGAACAAATTTGAATTCTCAGAAGAGAGCAGCCTGTCAGGAATCTGTCTTCCTTTTTGTCCTTGAAGATCTTTAGGAAAAGAATTCTGTGCAGATATTTATATTACCATCAACACTGTTACATGTTGAGATGAAACAGAGGTATGGCTTAGCTATTGTGAAGTGACCAAGAAGCAAAAAATATCAAGGAAATCAAAGAGTATTAAAAGCATTGTGCGAATGGCCTTGTGATCTTGACTCTTTTAAGGGTTTTCTCTACAAGTCTGGATCCTGGTTTAGGGACAAGAAATAAACTAATTTCCAAAGTTTTTTTCAGGGCCAAATCAAGTTGAAACATTCTCTGGGGCCAGAGAGCAAATATAAATGTCTATTATCTTCTGTGTCATTTATTCTCAAACTTTAGTATGTATCTAAATCATGGATCTATTAAAATATAGGTTGCTGGATCCTACATCCAGAGTTTCTAATTCAGTAGTTCTAAGGTGATGCTGAGAATTTGAAATTCTAAAATGTTTCTAGGAGATACTTATGTTGCCAAACTGGGAGCCAAACAATGGAGGGGTAATATTTTATCTGAATCTAAGACATCATTTTAAGATCTATGATTAAAAGGATAAAAGTAAGGAATTCTCTTACTGAATATCCATGGGAGACTGTCAGAAGAACAAATGCGAAGTTTAGAACCAAGACTGTTCTAGAAAGATTTACAGTGGAGTGCTAGAATAATTGCCCACTTAGTTTCTTTGAACATTTGAAAATTATATTTTTAAATGGGTGTTTCATAAATAGCTAGCAGTTGCATTATGAATCTCTATAAATGGTCCATCTTACAGCAATTTTTTTTCTGCTACGCAGGCATAAAGTAAATCTTTCTGTAAAACTATCTGGGTGGATTAGCTGAAATATTTTTTTAAACAGCTTTATTGAGTATAATTGGTATACAAAACTACACATTTAATGTTTATGACTTGATAAGTTTGGAGCTGTGCATATACCATGAAATCATCACCACAATCTAAGTAATAGACATATCTATCTTTTGGCTTCCTTCTGTTCCATGGAGGGGGGAAAGGACGCTAAAGCATGTATGTACCTTTTTTTTTTTCATAAGACAAATCTGATTCCCTCAAGCATTTCTCTGAATATCTGTTGTGAGAAATCAAAGAGGCATTGAAAAATTGCTGTTTGGAATTATCAAAGCAATAGCAGCTGTATTGTAGGATTGGATTTGTCTTAAAATATAGACTACATATGAGGCAAATAGTTCTTTACTTCTATGATTCAAGGGTGTTAGGTGAAAATGGGCTAAGCCAATGGTGTGTATCTTGACTGCATATTAGGGCTTTTAAAAACTCCAAAATCCTGGCCCCATTCCAAACCAATTAAATCAGTCTGGGGATTAGACCCAGGCATCAGTGTTTTTAAAGACCCCCAGTGATTCCTATGAGCAGACAGATTGAGAATCGTTTATCTAAAAAGAAAACAGGTCAGTCTGTTTCTGGGGCACCTGGGTGGCTCAGTCTGTTAAGTGGTTGCCTTCGGCTCAGGTCATGATCCCAGAGTCCTGGGATCAATAGAGCCCCACATTGGGCTCCTGCTCAGGAGGGAGTCTGTTTCTCCCTCTCACTCTCCCTCTGCCCCTCCCCCTCGTGCTCTCTCTCTCTCTCCTCTCTCTCTCTGTCTCTCTGTCTCTCAAATAAATGAATAAAAATGGTAAAAAAAAAAAAAAAAAAAAAGTCTGCTTCAGGACCAGAGTGCCATTTTGCATGAAGACAAACTTTGACTTTCTAAAGAGAAAATGTTTCCTTAAATTAAAACAGCTTCACTAAATTTGTTGAAACACTTGAAAAACGCTGAGAATATATTTTCATAATGACCCATGGGGAGTGGAAAGATGTGTAAGAGCTAGGGACTGGGAAGTGGTGAGGCTCTACGTTCAGGCTTGTAGGACTTCCTCAGGATTGGGGAATAAAATAAGTAATAAAAAGAAAAGTCATGATAAAGAGATCAGTGGAGCTTTGGAGAACAGGTAGGCCCTTGAACGACTGTCTAGTTAGGAGTGAATGGCCACAATATTGAGGCATTGTTAAATTGCACAGGAACCCTGTTGAAACTGGGTCCTCAGCACCCCCTGCCAAGCCCCTAATTTCAAGGCACCTTAAATTTTGGGGGCCCTGGGGCTGAACAAGCACCTGAGGAGGACTCCTTTTCATCATAGCTGTCACTTCACCTAAAGATCTCTAGTAGAAGTGATGCATGTTTATGCTCTTAGTCTTCTTGTGGTCCACATCCAAATTCCCTGCTATGGATACTTCCATTGAAACCTCTCGGAAATCTATTTCCTAGAACAAGAAAATGGGTCTTTTGTTTAACCGACAGGTTGTCATGATGGGAGAGAGAGCCCAGCACCCATACTTCAAGCCACCTATGAGGTAGGGAGGTAGTGTGAGAATCCCCTAAACCAGGTAAAATCAAAGTACAGTCATTCTCTGTTTTCCTTTGCAAGCCCTCTGCTTTCCAAAGAAGAACGATCTGAAGTGAATTATTGGCTGGGTGGTATATGGGAGAGTTCCTGAGTGAAAGGATAGAAATTCAAGGATCTTGGGTGCCTGGGTGGCTCAGTTGGTTAAGCGACTGCCTTCGGCTCAGGTCATGATCCTGGAGTCCCGGGATCGAGTCCCGCATCGGGCTCCTTGCTCAGCGAGGAGTCTGCTTCTCCCTCTGACCCTCCCCACCTCATGCTTTCTCTCTCTCTCAAATAAATAAATAAAATCTTTAAAAAAAAAAAAAAGAAAAGAAATTCAAGGATCTTAAGCCAAAAGTTAGACTCAAATGAAATATAAAAACAAAAAAATGAAGGAGGGGAGGGGAAAGCTGATGTTGGGAGTTCCAGGATGGTGCATGGCTGGGGCCAGGGTTGAAAGGGGAGGCTGCATAGAGGGAACCGTGGGGCCCTGGGCTTGGTGATGTGGCCGGCTTCCAAAAAGGAATGTTGTGTCAGAAAAAAGATGTTTATGGGTATAAAGGACATTGTTTCCTGGGTGCCCTGCCATTTTAAGCAGTGGTGTTCTCTCCCTTCTTTTTCTTCATAGCAGAACCTGATTTCATAAAGGACTTTAGCAGTCATTAATATTGGGGGGGGATTTAATCTCAGAATGTTGGCTCTGTGAAGATTATATGCATGGCCACTCCTATCTTAAAGTTATAGAAGGAAATCTTCATCAGTTTTAAAGCAATTTTAATTGCCAATACACACTAGAAATGAATTTTGAGAGGAAAAGAGAAAATTTCCCAAATATCCATTACATTTCTCATCAGTTAAGAGGTTGTATGGATTAATTTTTTTAATTATTTTTACAAGGGCGCCTGGGTGGCTCAGTTGGTTAAGCGTCTGACTCTTGGTTTCAGCTCAGGTCAGGATCTCAGGGTCCTGGGATCAAGCCCTGTGTCAGGCTCCACGTTCAGGGGGGAGTCTGCTTGTCCCTCTCCCTCCCCCTCATCCTCACCCTCTGCCCCTCCCTCTTAGCCCCCCCCACACACAGTGTTCTCCTGCCAAGTTGTCAGATTAATAAATAAATAAAATCTTAAAAAAATATTTACAAAAAAAATGCACCTACAGACTTGAAAGTATGAGAACTGTTTGAAAAACCAAATTTATTTTTAAAAGATTTTGCTCTATAGAGGAATAATATGTAATGAGGTTATCAAAGAAGTTTTAATGTTCTCCCAAGAGTCAGAAAGATGTGGAAATTTGCCAGAAGGTTAGATATGTACACATGCATTTCTAGTTTTCAGTTTGGGAAAGCAAAAAAGTGATATGATCTACAGTCTTGTTAGAGTGATATCATTAGAGAGTCAGCCATTATTATAGATAAATAATAGGATTTTTAAATACTGTCATTTTTTTTTTAAATATACTTTTTAAAGTCTGCCCTAATCACTTAGGGCTCTTAGATTCACTAAGAATAAATTATAAAAGTCAAATTTATTTTTTTTGAAAGAACAACTAACCAGATACAAAATCACCTAAATATATGATTATTCAGCTTTAGTTTTACTGTTCTTTCTTCCCTAAGAGAATCAGATATATTACATATTCTGCATTTCATTAATCTAGTTGATGCCAACTGTGGGGCTTGAACTCACGATCCCGAGATCAAGAGTCGCATGTTCCACTTCCTGAGCCAGCCAGGTGCCCTTCATATTTTTGTTTTTTAATGCTACAGAGAAATAGTTTACACTTGAGGTCAGAACTGATTAAGGGTAGAATGAATTGCCCAAAGAGGTAGTGAGCTCTCTGGCATTGGCTGAAGTGTAGTTTGATTAAATCCAGACAGTGGTTATAAGAAAAATCAAGAAGTAACAACATGGCTTAATTAGCCGACTTTAAGGCCCCTTCCACTTTTGAGAATGTTAAGTATTTCTGAAGCGCCTACCATGAATGGGTCATTATTTCCATAGTAGGTGGATTCAAACTAGCATAGAGCCTTGGCCTTTAAATATCTCACAATTAAGCTGTTCCACCAGCGTACCCTTCAGAAGATATCCAGCATTTGAGCACTGCTCAGCACGTCCACCTTCACCAGCCTGGTCCAAGCTCCTCTCTGGTCTGAATTCCTGTCCCTGAACAGAGCTCTCCACTTTTTCCTTGTCCCCTTTAGTCTGATCTCAAGAAGGCAGCTTGCTTACTGTTCCTCCCAGCTCAGGACCTTTGCTTTTGCTGTTTGCTTTACCTGAAATGTTCTGCCAGATACCCGCATGGCTCCGTCATTTCTTCCTTCATGTCTTGACCAAAAGTCCCATCTTAGGGGCGCCTGGGTGGCTCAGTTGGTTAAGCGACTGCCTTCGGCTCAGGTCATGATCTTGGAGTCCCAGGATCGAGTCCTGCATCGGGCTCCCTGCTCGGCAGGGAGTCTGCTTCTCCCTCTGACCCTCCTCCCTCTCATGCTCTCTCTCATTCTCTCTCTTGAAAATAAATAAAATCTTAAAAAAAAAAAAAAAAGTCCCATCTTAGTGAAACCTTCCCTGGCCACCTGAACTCTCCATACTGACACTTAATACCCCCTCTTTTATTTTTCTCTTTAACAGTTAACACTACTTAATATACTACATATATTAATTTAAAATCCTACCTGTGTACATCCCCACCAGCATGTAAGTGCCATAATTTTTTATCTGTTTAGTTTTCTGCTCTATTCCATGTTTAAAACAGTGCCGGGCAGAGTTGGCAATCAATACATATTTGTCAAAGGAACAGAAGAAGTGATAAAAGTCCATAATGGGAACAGCCATGTTTATTAAGCACTCATTAGGGGCTTGACACAGAGCTAAGCACTTTGTATGCTAATGTGGCCCCGAGTCCTCATGACAACTGAGCCACAGGTAACAGGGAAGAAAACCAAGGTTCAGAGAAGTCAGGTAACTTGTTCAAGGTCACACAGCTGGTCAGGGCTAGGCCAAGATAATGTTCAAGGGTCCACAGCCCCATCATTGTCCAGCTCACACAATCAAAACATGTCTCACCTTATGCTTCTCCTCATCCTCAACTTAGAGGGGTGAGGCACGTGTCTTCTAGAGAGAACAGGCTATTGACCTTGATTCTTTTACAGGGGAAGATTGAAGGAATTTTCCAGCATGAATTTAGTAGATTTTACTTGGTGCTGCATCTCAGGGAGGTGAAGACCTTTGGGTTGCCATGGTAACGGAGAGCAGGTGCTTGTAAACTCATTTCCTGTGGAGTGATGATCCCTTCTCCTTAGTTTCAGCTGGGAACAAATCTGGTAATTTATGATGTGTCTGTCGCCGGTGCTGCTGGTTTTGTGTAGACCTATGTCTGATTTTTTTCTTTTCTCTTTTTTATTTTGAAAGTTAATTAACCACATGACAGAAAATTTGGAAAAAAATAAGAGAAAATTCATAATCCCTCAACCCAACACCACCTCATCATCATTCCTTCTTCCTTTTATTATTGAAATATAATTCATAGGTCATAAAATTCATCATTTTAAAGTATAGAAATGAGCAACTTTTCTTATATTCAGTGTATTTCTACAAGGTTCCGCAGAACATTTTCACCATCCCAGTGAGAAACTCTGTACTCACTAGCAGTCACTCCCCAGTCCCCCCTTCTCGAAGCCCCTGGCAGCCATGGATCTATTCTCTGTGTCTATAGATTTGTCTATTCTGGAAATTTCACATAGATGGAATCCTACACCATGTGGTATTTTGTGACTAGCTTCCTTAGCATCATGTTTTAAGGGTTCATTTATGTTGTAGCTTGCGTCAGTACTTCATTCCTTTCAATTGTCAAATACTCCATTATATGGATAGACCACACTTGTTAACCATTCCTCAGTTGATGGACATTTGGGTTCTGTCATTCATTCGGATGTTCATTTTTTAGAGAGCAATGCTGACTCCGCCATCTATTAGCACTTTCGCATTGGGAAAATGTCTTCATGTTTATGAGACAAAATAAATCTATTCAACTCTTAATGATACTAATCCTGCTTTCATAAGATTTTTGTTTAACTTTCTCTATTTTTTTTTTATTTCTGAGAATTAAATGAAACGAAGTATGCAAACAGTTCGGTGTGCAGTGGATTCCTAGGAATCCATATGCCTCCCCCATACATTGTCTTCTTTTCCATTAGTTTGTTCTCTGCCCTGCCACCCAACAAATACCACTGTTCCTAGTGAGCTCTCTTAGAGATACGTTTGAATTTTTAAATTTTCACAAGGTAGGATGTGATCAATAGACGGGCAGCACTGGTATACAAAAGCTGAATCTCTCCCCATGACCTTGGCTTCCCCAAATGCCATTCTCTTATAAAACCTCTGTCTCTTTGCCTTGTTAGTGCTGAGGGCACAGGGCATCTCTGTGTCTCAGAGCCAAAGCACCACCTGAAGCTCATGGGCCCATCTTGCCTACCTACACTAAATTTATCACTATTCCCTAGAACTCATTTACATATACAATTCCTCATGTCCTCTACTCTGTTCAGTCTCTTCAAAAGCTCTGAAAGCTAGCATCTCAGCTCTGTCCCTTATTAGCTGTATGAACTTCAATCTCTTTTTTCCCTCATCTGTAAAATATAGATAACAGATGTAAGTTCATAGCTGTTGTTAGGATTAAATGAGATAATGCACAAAAGTGCTCCACAGCAGGATGCCTGGGTGGCTCAGTCAGCTGGGCATCTGCCTTCAGCTCAGGTCATGATCCCAGGGTCCTGGGATCGAGCCCCACATCGGGCTCCTGGCTCAGCAGGGAGCCTGCTTCTCCCTCTGCCTGCCACTCCCCCTGCTTGTGCTCTCTCTCTCTGACAAATAAATAAATAAAATCTTTAAAAAAAAAAAAAGGTGCTCCACAGCATAGTTGACAAACTATGCAAGGAATGAACACCTGAAGCCTCAAGAGAGAATAGAAGGAAAATCTTACTTGTCTTCTCTCACTATTCACCCTTGTTTTCCTTCACTTACAGACTATTTTGCCTGCTTCTGTTCTTCTTTATACTTCTTTACAGAGAGGGAAGCCCTTAGACCATTCTCCAGTTTTTAGTCTCTAGTCATTTCCTGTATTCTATCATACACTCACATGCACACACACCCTATCTGGCATCTTATTTTATACTATTTGATAATTTCCTGTAAGTCTGGTTTTGTGTTAAGAAAATCTGTTCCTTGGAGCACCTAGGTGGCTCAGTCAGTTAAGCGTCCGACTCTTGATTTCAGCTCAGGTCATGATCTCAGGGTCGTGAGACCAAGCCCCACATCAGGCTCCACACTCAGCGGGGAGTCTGCTTGAGATTCTCTCTCCTCCTCTGCCCCTCCCTCCACTCACATGCTTGCTCTCTCTCTCTAAAACAAATAAATAAATATTAAAAAAAAAAAAACTATTCCTGGGCGCCTGGGTGGCTCAGTTGGTTAAGTGACTGCCTTTGGCTCAGGGCATGATCCTGGAGTCCCGGGATCGAGTCCCGCATAGGGCTCCCTGCTCAGCAGGGAGTCTGCTTCTCCCTTGGACCCTCACCCCTCTCATTCTCTCTCTGTCATTCTCTCTCTCTCAAAAATAAATAAAATTTAAAAAAATATATTAAAAAAACTATTCCTATTCATTCTTATTTAGCCAGTCACCTTTTGTTGAATAGTTTGATTGTTTTACCTTCATAAATGTTATTATGATGAACAACCTTGTAGCTAAAGTTTGTGCACATTCATAATTATCTACTGAGACTAAATTGTCAGATTCTAAATTTCTTAAAGGGCACATATATTTTTTTAAGTCTTTTGATAGCGCACTGAATTGCCTTTCAGAGAAATTGTACCAATGATCAACAAATAAGAGATTGTAACATCTGTCTCGTTCATCACCCACCAAAAGGGAGCAATGAAGTATTTGCTGTTTTTATAGGCAAATGTAATTAAATTTTGATATTATTCTATGCTTCATAATTAAGACTGAACATATCTTCATATGCTGATTGGGCATTTGCATTTATTCTGTCAGGAATTGCCCATCATTTTTAAACCCATTTTTCGATTGGGATATTTTCTCTATCCCTTTTTTTCCTAATAGATGTTAAAGATACTGAATACTGAACTCTTTGTTGGATATCATGCTGGCTTCTCTAGAAGTATCAGTGAATCAATATGCTGAGGATTGACTGGCTGCCTTCATTCTAGGGATTGTAAATAAGTTGTTCACAGGACAGGGTAGGGTATGTGTGAAGCACTTGCTGGTCAATAATTTTAGATCTGGAAAGAAAATGCTTTTAACAACACAAAGATAACATATAATTTCAAGCAAATTTTTTATATGAGTGAATTTTGACTTCATTCCCTTATACCAAAAATACTACACACCTTGTAGGTTACCAAACACAGCTCTTGGCACTGGTTGTCTTCAAGAACATCAGTCAAGCTCCCTCCATTTTTTGAAGCTTAATTCTAGTAGAGGCTCATAGTCCTCAGTGCTCACATACTTCCTGCTCTGTATCCTGCCCCAGTTTACTGATATCCCTCTCTTGGGTCACATCTTCATAGGATTTTTCTTTTCTTTTAAGATTTTATTTATTTATTTGAGATAGAGATAGAGAGCATGAGTAGGAGGAGGAGCAGAAACAGAGGGAGAGGTTGAAACAGGCTCCCTGCTCAGCAGGGAGCCCGAAGCGGGGCTCGATCTCAGGACCCCGAGATCATGACCTGAGCTGAAGGCAGAGGCTTAACCGACTGAGCCACCTAGGTGCCCCAGCATTTTTCTTTATGATCTTGAACTCAACACTGAATCCAAACTATAACATGCCTAAGAGCGTTGCCATTTCAAAAACAATTGATTCAGCAAATATTTATTGGGTCCCTGCTGTTTTCCAGTCTCTATATTATCATCTCTTTGTACCATGTATTTATTCCCACAGGGCCATCTACAAAATAATACTTTAACCCAAAGGGCATTGGTTGAAAAATTAAGGCAGGCTGGTAAAATATACTCAGATTGTGCAAATAGGGGAGCAGAGGAGGGTAAACTTTTTACGATTGTATTTTAAACCTCCTTACTTGGCATTACTTTATTTCACAATGGATTTCATAGCCCCTGATGCCGTATATCTCTTTGAGCTGGAGGACATGATGGCTATGATCAGTGACAGAGGAAGCAAATGAAATGATCATTTCTAAATTCAAAGAGGATTATGCCATTCCAAAATAAACAGGAGATCCAAAATATTCACATGGCATTTGTTTAAACTATGTTTGCCTAGTGTACAAAAAAAGGCAATTGTTGCCAGTAGAGTTATTAATCCCTTGCCTGAGACATTAACTTGAGGAATCATACTGTTACCAATCAAGTATCCATCTTGAAAATGCCTCCCCTGCGCTGAAATGGTGACATATAACACTGCAGGCTAAACTCATTCCACTGGCATTTGGGGTTCTGAAATCTACCAGACAGTAAAGATTTGATCCCAGCTTCTGTCCTCATAGAAGAGTTGATGAACCAGGAGCTTTTCTAATAATAGGGAACACCACATAAATGGAGTATTCACAACATAAGTTCTATTGTTGATAGAAGAAAATCACTCTGAATAAATAAAACTCTCCTATCATTGCTGCTTGAGCACTACCTCTTTTATGTGTTGAGGTTATAGTAAATTCGTATTGCTTTCAACTTATGTGGACTGCTTTCCTGAGAGTAAAAAAGTTATTCAGCATCCAGATTTTTTCTAACAACAATGTGAGTTTTGGCAGATTGTGAAATCATGTGGTATTTGTCTTTCTCTAGCTCATCCATGTCTTTGCAAATGGCAAGATTTTATTCTCTTTTGATGGCTGAATAATATTCCATTACACACACACCGACACACACGTACATACATATCACATATGCTTTATCCATTCATCCACTCATGGACACTAAGGTTGTTTCTGTATCTTGGCTATTGTAAGTAATGTTGTAATGAACATGTGGGTGCATTGATCTTTTCAAATTGTGTTTTCGTTTCCTCAGATAAATACCCAGAAGTGGAATTGCTAGAATATATGGTAGTTCTATTTTTAATTTTTTGAAGAACCTCCATACTCTTTTCCATAGTGGCCGTACCAATTTACA
Organism: Mirounga leonina; assembly: GCF_011800145.1. Classification (NCBI taxonomy): domain Eukaryota; kingdom Metazoa; phylum Chordata; class Mammalia; order Carnivora; family Phocidae; genus Mirounga; species Mirounga leonina. Next base: position 2,278,389 of record NW_023270164.1, read on the forward strand.
TTCCTACCAACAGTGCTCAATGGTTCTCTTTTCTCCATATTCCTAGCAACACTTGCTATTTCTTTTCTTTTTGTTGATAACCATTCTAACAGGTTTGAGGTGATCCCTCATTGTGGGTTTTTTTTTAAGATTTTATTTATTTATTTGACAGAGAGAGTGAGCGCAAGCAGGCAGAGGGGCAGGGAGAGGGAGAAGCAGGCTCCCCGCTGAGCAGGGAGCCCAATATGGGACTTGATTCCAGGACCCTGGGATCATGAACTGAGCCAAAGGCAGACGCTTAACCCACTGAGCCACCCAGGTGCCCCCCCTTGTTGTGGTTTTGATTCATATTTCACTATTTGATTAGTGATGCTGAGCATCTTTTCATATATCTGCTGACCATCTGTATGTCTTCTTTGGGGAAAAATGTCTGTCCAGGTCCTCTGTCCACTTTTTAATTGGATTGTTTTTCCATCCCTTTGCTTTTAACCTATACGTGTCTTAACATTTAAAATGGTTTTCTTAGGACACCTGGGTGACTCAGTCGGTTAAAGCATCTGCCTTCAGCTCAGGTCATGATCCCAGGGCCCTGGTATTGAGTCCCGCATCGGGCTCCTTCCTCAGTGGGGAGTCTGCTTCTCCCTCTCCCTCTGCTGCTCCCCCTCCTTGTGCTCTCTCTCTCTAACAAATAAATACAACAAAATCTTAAAAAAAAAAAAAGTGGTTTTCTTATAGACAACATATAGCTAGGTCTTATTTTTTGATCCACTCTGACAGTCTCTGTCTTAATTGGTGTATAGTTGGATTAATATCTATCATGTCACTGTTTCTATTTATTGGTTCTTTTTGTCTTCCACTTTTTTCTGCCTTTTGTGATTTTAATTGAGTGTTTTATGTGATTCCATCTTCTCTTCTTTCTTAACACGTAGATTATACTTTTTTACAGTCTTTAGCTGTTGCCCTAGAGTTTGTAATATATATTTACAATTAATACAGGTCTATTTTCAAGTAACACTATACTGCTTCACATGTAGTACAAGTACCTTACAAAGACAAAATATTCTTGGAGCACCTGGGTAGCTAGTTAGTTAAATGTCAACTCTTGGTTTTGGCTTAGGTCATGATCTCATGGGTTGTGAGATCGAGCCCCACATCAAGCCCCACATTGGGCTCCATGCTCAGTGGGGAGTCTGCTTGGGATTCTCTCCCTCTGCCCCTCCCCCCATGCATGCATGCTCACGCCCTCTCTCTAAAATAAATCTTTAAAAAGAAAAAAAATTATTTCTAAATAATGGATCACTTATTTCATTAGGTTCCTTGTAAGAAATTTAGAACACCAGTTTGTAAGGGTAAACTCCACATGTGAGAGAAAACACAGAGCAAGGTAGCCCTGGAGCTGAGGAACAGCTTTGATTTTTGGTAGGATTTGCGAGTACACAGATTTCTGATCAACTTCGCACCGCTCCGTAATCTCTTATTTCTCTTTCTCTCTGTCAAAGATCTCACTTTCCTGGTGTCTGGGTTTATACATCATCATCATCTTGAAGTGAGAAGCATCAGTGAGAAGTTTGGGATTTTCACACCCCTGATATAATTTTGGTGGAGGTGGCAATGACAAATTTGTGTTGTGTTCCACACAGAGGAACTCGATTGAGGGCCAGAGGTCTGGTCCCAAGTAGCAAACCACTGCTCAGCTGCTTCAGGAAGACCGCCCTCTTGCCTCTGTGGTGCCCAGTGAGAATGGTCAGAATGGTGCCAGGAGTGATGCCATTTCCAGTTTCCTCACATGCTAACTGAACGTTTTGGTTTTTTGTTTTTTGTTTTTTTGTTTTTTTACTGTCATTCAACAGCTTTCGCGGCGCATCTTGAGTAGGATAAAACCCAGGCATTTTGTGAAGTTTAACCACTCAGGTTCCACTGTTCTTGTCACCACCAACTGGCTTTGTGACAGTAGCAAGAACTGGATTAATCCTGGATTGAACAGCTGAATACTTCCTCTTGTACATAGCCTTTCTGGAATACATAGCTGATTGGGAATATCTAATCTCTCTGACTAGGACTGGGTTTTGGCTGCAGTGGGGCTGCTCTTTCTTGGCGTTTTAGCCTTGAGGTTGCCCTTCTTAACCTTGGCACCAGTGTCAGCCTTCTTGGCTTCAGGTTTACTCTCCTTGGTATCTGACTTCTCAACTTTCTTACCTGCCACCTTGCAAGATGGGAAGGAAAATGAAATTTCTTAATTCCTCCCTCCAGTTCCTTGTATAATTGGAGTCATTTCATTTCACCTATATGTAAGCTTACATAATAGTGTGTGTGTATATATGCATACATAGTCAAATACACTGTTGCTATTATTATTTTTAACTGTTTTTCAAAAGATCAAAAAAATTTTTTAAATGTTTTTATTTTAGGGACACGTGGGTGGCTTAGTTGGTTAAGTGTCTGCCTTTGGCCCAGGTCATGATCCCAGGGTCCTGGAATCGAGCCCCACATAAGGCTTCCTGCTTAGTGGGGATCCTGCTTAGTGGGGATCCTGCTACTCCTTCTCCCTCTCCCTCTGCCTGCCGCTCCCCCTGCTTGTGCTCGCTCGCTCTCTGTCAAGTAAATAAATAAAATCTTTAAAAAAAAGAAAGTTTTTATTTTACCTTGAGGAACTGCCAAATTGTTTTCTATAGTGGTTGCATCATTTTACAGTCCCACTGGCAATGCCCAAGGCTTCTAATTTCTCTACAATCTCACCAACATTTGAAGTTTTCCTTTTTTTTTTTTTAATTTTTGTATAATAGCCATCCAAATGGATGTGAAGTGGTATCTCATTGTGGTTTTGATTTGCATTTCCCTGATGACTACCGATGTTTATTGAGCATGTTTTCACCTGCACATTGGCCCTTTGTATATCTTCTTTGGAAAAATGTCTGTTTAAATCCTTCATCAGTGGGGTGCCTGGGTGGCTTCAGCATCTGCCTTCAGCTCAAGTCATGATCCCAGGGTCCTAGGATCAAGCCCTGCATTGGGCTCCTTGCTCAATGGGGACCCTGCTTCTCCTTCTCCCTCTGCCTGCGGCTCTCCCTGCTTGTGTGCTCTCCCTTTACTCTCTCTCTCTCTCTCTCTGTCAAATAAATAAATAAAATCTTCAAAAAATAAAAAATAAATCCTTCATCAGGCTTTTATTTAGGCGTTTTTTTGTTTTTGTTTTTGACTTGTAGGAATTCTTTTAATATTCTGGATATTAATTCCTTATCAGATATATGGTTTGCAAATACTTTCTCCCATTTTATGACTTTTCACTCTTTTGAGACTGTCCTTTGCTATACAATAATAGTTGTTCATTTTGATTGGGTCCAATTTATTTTTTTTTTAAACCTGTGCTTTGTCATACCCAGGCAAATCTCTACCAAATCCTGCATCATAAAATTTTCTCCAACTTTCTTCTAAGAGTTTTATAGTTTTAGCTGTTATGACCCATTTTGAGTCCATTTTTATATATGATGTAAGATAAGAGTCCCGCTTTTTTTTTTTTTTTTTGGATGTCAATATCCAGTTTTCCCAGCAACATTTTGGTAAAAGATTGTCTTTTCCCCATTTAATGGTCTTAGCAGCCTTGTCAAAAATCATTTGACCATATATGAGAAGGTTTATTTCTATTCCATTGATATATATGTCTGTCTTTATGCCAGTACTGTTACTGAATGATGTATTACAGCTGTGAACCCAGGAAATGAACCAGTAAGCCCTGGTGCACTGCTGCGGCCAACTACTCCATCCCGGGAAATCCTGAGGAGGCTGGACAAATTGAAAACACAGCTCCTGGCTGGGCTTGCCAACACTGTTGCCTAACAAACTCAAATAAACTCATCACAAGAGAAGCTGATAACTCAAGAGATAAGAGTTTGGAAAAAAGAAGGGAGAAATTTATTTTGGGTGCCGACAGCTAGGGAAGGTGGCAGGCTCAAGCCTTAACAACCGACCTCTCTACCCACAAGATGGACACCTAGAGTTTAATAGACAGGGGTTAGGGGAATGTGCAAGAGAGCAGGTGGAGAGTGCATGATCATGGATGGGGGTCAGTATGTGTCCAGTGGTGATCATGGGCAGGGAAGGTGACATGTGGGGTGTCCTAGGCATTCCATTGCTATCAGGGCTTTTCTGGTCCGGTGGTTGGAATGTTCCAGTCATTGTCAACACCTCAAGAAACTGTGGTAAGAAATAACTGTTGGGGTCTATAGTCAAGCAAGAGGGCTTGCTAACGGTATCATACTAATTTGATTACTGTAGCTTTTTATTAAGTTTTGAAAGTAGGAAGTCTAAGTTCTTCAAATTTTTTCTTTTCAGCACTGTTTTGGCTATTCATGTTCCTTTGAAATTGCATATACATTTTAGAATGGGTTTTACTGTTTTTGTAAGAAAATCATGGGGATGTCAGTAAGGACACCATTGAATCTGTAGATCTCTTTGGGTACTATTGTCATCTCAACAGTATACATCTTTGAATCCATGGGCATAGAATATCTTCCCATTCATTTAAGTCATCTTCAATTTCTTTCAGAATTTTTGGTACTTTTCAGTATATAAATCTTTAGCCTCTCTGATTAAGTTTATTCCTAAGTATTTCATTCTTTTTGGTGGTATTTGATTTTTTTTGTAGTTTTTAATTCTATTATGTTATGTTAGTCACCATACAATACATCATTAGTTTTTGATGTAGTGATCCACGATCCATTGTTTTCGTATAACACCCAGTGCTCCGTGCAGTACGAGCCCTCCTTAATACCCATCACCGGGCTAACCAATCCCCCCTTCCCCCTCCCCTCTAAAACCCTGTTTGTTTCTCAGGTCCATAGTCTCTCATGGTTCATCTCTCCCTCCAATTCCCCCCGCCCATTTTTCCCTTCCTTCTCCTAATGTCCTCCATGTTATTCCTTATGTTCCACAAATAAGTGAAACCATATGATAATTGACTTTCTCTGCTTGACTTATTTCACTTAGCATAATCTCCTCCAGTCCTATCCATGTTGATGTAAAAGTTGGGTATTCATCTTTTCTGATGGCTAATAGTCCATTGTATATATGGACCACATCTTCTTTATCCATTCATCTGTTGAAGGGCATCTCGGCTCTTTCCACAGTTTGGCTATTGCAGACATGGCTGCTATGAACATTGGGGTGCCTATGGCCCTTCTTTTCACTACATCTGTGTCTTTGGGGTAAATACCCAGGAGTGCAATTGCTGGGTCATAGGGTAGCTCTATTTTTCACTGTTTGAGGCACCTCCACACTGTTTTCCAAAGTGGCTGTACCAACTTGCATTCCCATCAACAGTGTAAGAGGGTTCCCCTTTCTCCACAACCTCTCCAACATTTGTTGTTTCTTTCCCTGTCCATTGTTGCCATTATAACTGGTGTAAGGTGGTATCTCAGTGTGGTTTTGATTTGGATTTCCCTGATGGCTAATGATGATGAACATTTTTTCATGTGTCTGTTAGCCATTTGTATGTCTTCTTTGGAGAAGTGTCTATTCATCTCTTCTGCCCACTTTTTGACTTGATTATTTGTTTTTTGGGTGTTGAGTTTGAGAAGTTCTTTATAGATCTTGGATACCAGCCCTTTATCTGTAGTGTCATTTGCAAATATCTTCTCCCATTCTGTGGGTTGCCTCTTTGTTTTGTTGACTGTTTCCTTTGCTGTGCAGAAGCTTTTTAACTTGAAGTCCCAAAAGTTCCTTTTTGCTTTTGTTTCACTAGCTTTTGGAGATGTATCTTGAAAGAAGTTGCTGTGGACGATGTCAAAGAGGTTACTGCCTATGCTCTCCTCTAGGATTTGGATGGATTCCTGTCTCACATTGAGGTCTTTCATCCACTTTGAGTTTCTCTTTGTGAATGGTGTTCAAGAATGGTCGAGTTTCATTCTTCTGCATGTGGCTGTCCAATTTTCCCAGCACCATTTATTGAAGAGACTTTTTTCCATTGCATGTTATTTCCTGCTTTGTCGAAGATTATTTGACCATAGAGTTGAGGGTCCATATCTGGGTTCTGTATTCTGTTCCATTGGTCTGTATGTCTGTTTTTGTGCCAGTACCATGCTGTCTTGGTGATCACTGATTTGTAATATAGCTTGAAATCGGGCAACGTGATGCCCCCTGCTTTGTTTGTCTTTTTCAACATCTCCTTGGTGATTCGGGGTCTTTTCTGATTCCATACAAATTTTAGGATTGTTTGTTCCAGCACTTTGAAAAATGTCATTGGAATTTTGATCGGGATGGCAGTGAAGGTATAGATTGCTCTGGGTAGCATAGATGTTTTAACAATGTTTATTCTTCTGATCCATGAGCATGGAATATTTTTCCATCTTTTTGTGTCATCTTTAATTTCTTTCATGAGTGTTTTGTAGTTCCTAGAGTATAGATCCTTTACCTCTTTAGTTAGGTTTATTCTGAGGTATCTTATGGTTTTTGGTGCTATTGTAAATGGAATAGTTTCTTTAATTTCTCTTTCTACAGTTGCGTTGTTAGTGTATAAGAAAGCAACTGATTTCTGTGCATTGATTTTGTATCCTGCCACATTACTGAATTGCTGGATGAGTTCTAGTAATTTGGGGGTGGAGTCTTTTGGGTTTTCCCCATAAAGTATCATGTCATCTGCGAAAAGAGAGAGTTTGACTTCTTCTTTGCCAATTTGAATACCTTTTATTTCTTTTTGTTGTCTGATTGCTGTTGCTAGGACTTCTAGTACTATGTTGAACAACAGTGGTGAGAGTGGGCAACCTTGACGTGTTCCTGATCTTAAGGGAAAGGCTCTCATCTTTTCCCCATTGAGGATGATATTCGCTGTGGGTTTTTCATAGATGGATTTTATGAACTTGAGGAATGTTCCCTCTATCCCTATACTCTGGAGAGTTTTAATCAGGAAAGGATGTTGTATTTTGTCAAATGCTTTTTCTGCATCAATTGAGAGGACCATATGGTTCTTCTCCCTCCTCTTATTAATGTGTTCTATCACATTGATTGATTGGCGAATGTTGAACCACCCTTGCATCCCGGGGATAAATCCCACTTGGTCGTGGTGGATGATCCTTTTAATGTATTGTTGGATCCTATTAGCTAGGATTTTGTTGAGAATTTTGGAATCCATATTCCTCAGGGATATCGGTCTGAAATTCTCCTTTCTGATGGGGTCTTTGCCTGGTTTGGGGATTAAGGTAATGCTGGCCTCATAGAATGAGTTTGGAAGATTTCCTTCTGTTTCTATTTTTTGAAACAGCTTCAGGAGAATAGGTATTATTTCTTCTTTGAATGTTTGGTAGAATTCCCCAGGGAATCCATCAGGCCCTGGACTCTTGTTTTTTGGGAGGTTTTTGATCACTGCTTCAATCTCATTACTGATTATTGGCCCATTCAGGTTGTCAATTTCTTCCTGTTTCAGTCTTGGCAGTTTATATGTTTCCAGGAAGGCCTCCATTTCATCCAGATTGCTCAGTTTATTGGCATATAGTTGTTGATAATAATTTCTAATAATTGTTTCTATTTCCTTGGTGTTAGTCGTGATCTCTCCCCTTTCATTCATAATTGTATTAATTTGGGTCCTTTCTCTCTTCTTTTGGATAAATCTGACCAGTGGTTTATCGATCTTATTAATTCTTTCAAAGAACTAACTTCTAGTTTTGTTGATCTGATCTACTGTGTTTCTGGTTTCTAATTCATTGATTTCTGCTCTAATTTTAATTATCTCTCTTCTAGTGCATGGCTTAGGCATCATTTGTTGCTTTTTCTCTAGTTCTTTAAGGTGTAGAGTTAGTTGGTGAATTTGGGATTTTTCTATTTTTTTGAGTGAGGCTTGGATGGCTATGTATTTCCCCCTTAGGACCGCCTTTGCAGTATCCCATAGGTTTTGGACCGATGTGGTTTTGTTCTCATTGATTTCCGTGAATTGTTTAAGTTCTTCTTTGATTTCTTGGTTGACCCAAACATTCTTGAGCAGAGTGGTCTTTAGCTTCCAAGTGTTTGAATTTCTGCCAAATTGTTTCTTGTGATTGAGTTCCAGTTTTAGAGCATTGTGGTCTGAGAATATGCAGGGAATAATCTCAATCTTTTGGTATCAGTTGAGACCTGATTTGTGACCCAGTATATGGTCTATTCTGGAGAAAGTTCCATGTGCGCTCGAGAAGAATGAGTATTCTGTTGTTTTAGGGTGGAATGTTCTGTAAATATCTATGAGGTCCATCTGGTCCAATGTATCATTCAAAGCTCTTGTTTCCTTGTTGATTTTCTGCTTAGATGATCTGTCCATTGCTGAGAGTGGAGTATTGAGGTCTCCTACAATTAACATATTGTTATCAATATGACTCTTTATTTTGGTTAACAGTTGGCTTGTGTAGATGGCTGCTCCCATGTTGGGGGCATAGATATTTACAATTGTTAGATCTTCTTGTTGATAATGATATAGTGTCCTTTAAGAATGATATAGTGTCCTTCTGTGTCTCTAATTACAGACTTCAGTTTAAAATCTAATTTGTCTGATGTAAGAATTGCTACCCCAGGTTTCTTTTGAGGTCGCTGGCATGGAAGATGGATCTCCATCCCTTCACTTTCAGTCTGGATGTATCTTTAGGTTCAAAATGAGTCTCTTGTAGACAGCATATGGATGGGTCCTGTCTTTTTATCCAATGTGCAACCCTGTGCTGTTTTATGGGAGCGTTTAGGCCATTCACGTGGAGAGTGATTATTGAAAGATATGAATTAATTGTCATCATGTTGCCCGTGAAGATGTTGTTTTTATAGATTGTCCTCGTAAATTTCTGTTGTAGATCACTCTTGGGGTCTTTCTCCTTTTATAGAACCCCCCTTAATATTTCTTGCAGGGCCGGCTTAGTGGTCACATATTCTTTCAGTTTCTGCCGGTTGTGGAAGCTCTGCATCTCTCCATCCATTCTAAATGAAAGCCTTGCCAGATAAAGTATTCTTGGCTGCATGTTCTTCTCATTTAGTACCCTGAATATGTCTTGCCAGGCCTTTCTGGCTTGCCAGGTCTCTGTGGATAGGTCTGACGTTATTCTGATGTTCCTCCCTCTGTACATAAGGAATCTCTTCCCCCTAACTGCCCTTAAGATGGTTTCCTTGGTTCTAAGATTTGCACGTTTTACTATTACATGCTGGAGTGTTGGCCTATTTTCCTTGATCTTAGGAGCGGTCCTCTCTGCCTCTAGGACTCGAATGTTTGTTTCATTCCCCAGATTAAGGAAGTTCTCAGCTACGATTTGCTCAAATACATCTTCTAGCCCTCTCTCTCTCTCCGCTCCCTCCAGGATTCCAGTGATTCTGACATTGGAATGCCTCATGGTGTCACTTATTTCTCTGTGTCTATTTTCATGGATTCTGAGTTGTTTTTCCCTGGTCTCCTCTTTTCCCTTTTTATCTATTATACTGTCTTCCAGATCGCTTATTCTCTCTTCTGTCTCAGTTACCCTAGCTGTTAGATTATCTAGATTGGAATGGATCTCATTGATAGCATTTTTAAGTTCTGCCAATTCCCCTTTCATTTCTGCCCTTAGAGACTCTATGTTGTCATTAATTGATTTCTCCATTCTAGCCATTGTCTTCACAATTGCTAGCCTGAATTCCATCTCCGACTTCTTGGTTATATCTGCATCCATTTGTAAATCTGCAGCATAAGTCATAATCTCTGAGTGTTTTCTGTTTTGGGGGCTCCTCCTCCTAGTCATTCTGTGGATGGGTGTTTGAGGGAATGTATAGAGTCCAAATTATTGACCAGAACCCAAGCAAGATGCACCTGTTTTCTTGGGACCTTAGGGTTGCTGGCCTCTTGTTTTCCCAGCCTGTCTTCTGCGGGAGGGGCCTGCCATGCTGTTACTCAGGCAACCCTGTTTGGGTGGAGTTGCCCTGCGCCTCTGTGGCGGGGGATGGGCTCAGTGGGAATCAGTCTTTGGGGCTTTTGTTCTCTGGCGCCTTTCCCTGGTGGCTTTCCGCGTCTCTTCCGCGAGTCAGAGCAGAAGAGACCGTTTCCAACCCTCTGCCTCAGAGCAGAGAGACCTCAGTCTGTTCTTCAGTGAGCTCTCCAGGCCACACCGTCTCCGTTTCTGTCCGTGTCGCTATAAACTGCAGCGTCCTGGGTTGTGCGCCCCTCTGGAGCGCTCCCAGTCCTGCCTCCAGGTCGGGGCATGTCTCTGCCCTTTGTGCTTCTAAAACCGCCATCAGCTCCCAGTTTGCGGGCGAGACTCCGCCGCTTGGGGTTTCCACTCCCGGGGGTTGCAGTTCACCGGCAGGACCCCAGCGCACCGGGTTTCCGTCTTAGAGGCTGCAGTTCGCGTGCGAGTGACTGTCGCTCTGGTTTCTGGGGGGGGGGGGGGGGGGGGGGGGCTGCGGTTCGCATGCGTGGGACCCCGCCAGTCTGGTTTTCCACCCCAGGGGCTGCCCTAAAGTCCTTTCCCGATGCTACCAGTCTGGTCTGCGAGTCTGTGCCCTGTCCCCCGGGGGGGCGGGGGAGGCTGTCACTCACTGGCGATGTCGGATCTCCACGTCCAGGCTCCCTCCCGCTGCCGTTTATCCTCCAATATCTGCCGGCAGAATCACGGCTCCCCGCTTCATACCTCAAAACCAACCACCTGCGATATTCTGTTTGTAGACATCCAGATCTTCTTACATCTCAGGCTGGTTTCGTGGGTGCTCAGAGTGGTCTGGTAGATATCCAGCTCAATTCCGGGGACCAGTTGAAATAGGGTCCCCTACTCCTCTGCCATCTTTCCCCCTCCTTTGGTGGTATTTTAAATGGAATTGTTTTCCTTAGTTTCCTTTTCAAGTTGTGTGTTGTTAGTATATAGAAACACCACTGATTTTTGTTTGTTGATTTTGTGTTCTGTATTTGTTTACTAGCTCTAATGGTTTTTTGTGGCGTATTTAAAGTTTTCTACCTAAAAGATCATGTCATCTGTAAAGAGGGATAATTTTACTTCATCCTTTAGAATTTCGATGCCTTTTACTTCTTGCCTTTTTTCTGTGGCTAGAACTTCCAGTTATATGTTGAATACAAGTGGCAAAAGCTGGCATCCTTGTTTTATTCTTAACCTTGGGGAGGAAACTTTCTGTCTTTCACCATAGAGTATTTTAGCTCTGGGTTTTTTTCTTACATGGCCTTTAGCATTTTGAAGAAATTTTTTTCTATCTCTGTTTTTTAAATGTTTTTATCATGAAATGGTATTGAGTTTTGGCAAATGTTTTTTCTGCCTGTGTTGAGATGATTATGTGGGTTTTTTTCTCCTTTAACCTGTATTACGTTGAATTAAAATTCAACGTAATACAGGTTAAAGGAGAACCAAGGAACCAAGGAACCATCCTTGCGTTCTAGAAATAATAATCGGTCATGGTGTACCTTCCTTTTACTATGGTAGTAAATTCTGTTTCATACTATTTTGATAATGATCTTCGGATTAGTATTTTTTTTTTATTTTTTTTAAGATTTTGTTTTCTTTTTATTTATTTATTTGAGAGAGAGAATGAGATAGAGCATGAGAGGGGGGAGGGTCAGAGGGAGAAGCAGACTCCCTGCTGAGCAGAGAGCCCGATGCGGGACTCGATCCTGGGACTCCAGGATCATGACCTGAGCCAAAGGCAGTCGCTTAACCAACTGAGCCACCCAGGCGTCCCGCATTAGTATTTTTTATTGAAGTATAGTTAACATACAATGTTACATTAGGTCCATGTGTACAACATAGTGATTCACCAATTTCATGCATTACTCAGCACTCACCACAATAATTGTAGTCACCATTTGTCACCAAAGTTATTATAGTATTATTGACTATATTCCGTATGCTGTACTTTTATTTCAGTGATTTATATATTTTATAACTGTAAGTGCGTACCTCTTAATTCCCTTTATCTGTTTTGCCCATCCCCCCACCCATCTCCCCTCTGGCAACCACCTGTTTATTTTCTGTGTTTATGAGTCCATTTCTGTTGTTTTTCTTTGTCAGCAGAGATCCTTCAAAAGAACCAAAGTGTACAAAGTGTGCCCTTCTAGAGGTAGACTCTCTCCTGAAATTCTCGTAGAGAACCCAAAGTATTTAGGATGAACCATAAAAATCGTTATACTTGAATGATTTTGGCTGGGCAAATGGCTCTTTCTTATGATTGAATCTAATCCATTTCCTCTGTTTTCAAAACTTTAAAAAATAGTTCCATTTCTACCATTTCCAATGTTCCTCAACATACTTACTGTTTTAGAAAGCACAATAAAAAAAAATGGGCTGTGTTAGAAATGTGAGATCCCAAGCTGGAAAACAATGAATTAACATATTTTATAGGCCTGTGTGTGTTGGGGTATGGATAATTTAATGACATAGTGTGCTTTTAAAATAAATTTTCCAAATTCCACTTGAACAAACTTATATTGCTTTGAATCATCTACTGCTTGAAGATTATTTTAAACATGTGAATTTTAACAGTTAGAAAACTAGCAAGATTCAAATCAAAACAACCTAACCAACTAAATGTCAGTTTTTAAATTAGAAAAGGGTTACAGTCAGACCTGGACTTCCTACTGACTTCTTTTAAGATATGAAATAATTCCATCCATTCCTTTTCTCACAAGCAAGTGGGTTCCTTAAGACAGTTTTGTGGGAAAGGCAAAACAATTTTACCTCTATCCTTCTAGGGTCTTGGCTGAGACCCTGCACACACATGCGTGCGCATATGCGTGCGCACACACACACACACACACAAACAAACACAGTAATAAAACGACAGATTAACAAGAGAAAAAACAGAAGTTTAATACCTCCTGTATGCATGGGAGAGACCCAGGAAAACTGAATAACTCCCTGAAATAGGCCAAGCCACCACCTTAAATACCATCTCCAGCTAAAGACAAAAGATGTTGGCTGTAGGGAGTCCGTTATGGGAGGCTATCAGGAAAAGTACAGTCATCAAGGGTAAGGTTGTTATATGGATTTAGGTCCCTGCCTTCTCCATTGATAGAAGTTTCTGGAGTTCAAGTGGTCCTTCTCTTCCTGGTACAGAGAGGGAGATGCCCTTACAATTGCAGGTTTCTCTTGTAAATGTCTCTTGCAAGAGGGTAACTTCTACTAGGTTTTCAGAGCTTTTGCTATGTCTGCTGTTTCTTAAAAATAATCAGACTAGGGACACCTGGGTGGCTGAGTCAGTTAAGTGTCTGCCTTCAGCTCAGGTCATGATCCTGGGGGCCGGGGATGGAGCCCTGAATCGGGCTCCTTGTCCGCAGGGAGTCCGCTTGTCCCTCTCCTTCTGTCCTGCTCATTCTCTCCGTCTCTCTCTTTCTCTTTCAAATAAATAAATAAAATCTTAAAAAAATAATAATCAGCCTAAAATAGTCTTTATGCCCAAAAGGGATATTTTAGGGTGGCAGATTCTGCTCCCCTTCCAATTCTTCCCCCTTTTTTTCCCCTACACAGGTACATGAAAACAAACTATTCTCAAAGAAGTATCATGTCTCAACCATATTCATTTAAACATCTACAGAAGTAAGTACTGACTGATTCCACATGGACTCAGGTAAGCTCAGCTTTCTCCCGGGAGCTAAGAGTCCCTCTGTATCACCTTGTTCATCCTTGTTGACAGAATTGTGTGAATCTCCATCCCTGGTGTCAGCTGTTGATGAAAGATCACACTCTCTTCGGGTAGTAACATCACTGCCCTTCATATACTCTTCCCTTCCACATTCACATACAGACTTTGGCTTAGCGGTCAGCCAGAACTAGGGATTGTGTCTGTAGTTACCATCCACTCCCTGGATAGTTCAAAATGCCCAGTTCTGTCCTCCACAGATAGCTCAGCAAACCCATGTGGAGCTTACACAGGAATCTTTTGTTTCTGGTTTTAAGCATGAGAACAGATTTGACTTATCAGAGGGAAGATGACGAGAAGCATAAAATGATACAGTCAGTCTGAACTTGATGATTCCTGCATGTTCCCTAAATGCAAACTGGGGATAAGGATCTAACACAACCCCATCTCCTGCTACCTAGTGTGCTCCTGTGAATTTTGTAAATTGTTACTAAAACATTATGAGGTTGATATGTTCATGCTGGTTTTACAATTGAGAAAGCTGGGGCTTAGAATGCCAAGTACCAGAGGGGCATGAAGCATTTTTGAGGTTGATTTGTTCATTACCGGAACTGTGATGTGCTTTTACAGATAGACAAGTGTGCCAAAACTTCTCAAACTGCTTTAAACACATGAGTTTCTTGTGTGCCAGTTACACCTCATTAAAACCAGAAAAGACAAACAGAATGCTACATAGTACGTCCAAAGTAGAACAAACAGAAAACGGTACTTCTGTCTTCTCACCTCTGAAGCATGTTCTTACTCAGCCATGCTGCAGAGTCCTCTGGGAGGTCACTGGCATGGAAGGAGAGGGAATGAAGGAAGATAACAGGAATTTTGGTTGTTCTTAGAAGGTTAGCAGCTCCTCTTGATGTGCCAACCAACTTAAAGAGAAAATGAAGCCCAAACTACGGTATTTTGATTCCAAGTTGCCCAGTTGATCTGCTCCATCACTGTTCCTGGGGGTAGAGATGCTGGGAACACTGGCAGGTTCGCTCCCCACCCTGTGAGATCTCCTCTCAAAGGGAAAATTCTGTACCACAGCCACGGGTCACACCTTTAGTATGAAGGCAGCTGTTAGTCAAAGGAGATTAGGATGACTGTCGGACTTGGAAAAATAGAGAAATAGTGCAAACTCAAAACCGCTAAGCTGTAACCTCCCTTGGGGCTCCAGTTGTGAATGTCTTACAGTTCTAACCCCATGTGGCATATAGAAGATGCTCCATGATAGTTTTGGAATAAATGATTGAATGATTTGTCAACTCTAAAAATTAAATCCAAGTCACTCTTTTATCACTATATTTAGATTCCAAAGTTACAACACGATAGATATGGCAAAATATTTCATTTGGAAAAAAGTATAAATGAATACTTAAAATGTGGAAATGATCTAAAGATTTCAATTACCTTTGCTTCCCCGATGAGATAAAATTGTATCATTTACATCACAATCAACTATTATCTGTAACTGCATTTTGCAATAAACCTCTGCCTTTTATTAGGGGCAGATTTATCTGCATTAGCAGAAAAAAATAACATCACATTAGCTTTCAGGTTTTTCTGCTTCTTTCCCCACAAAACTGAGCTAATCATAACTCACCTAAAGAAATATTACTCCCACTTTTATAAATATTCATGATTAGTTATATTTCCATACTGACTGAAGAATAGTGGAAGTTTTAGACAGGCTACCTACATTATATGTTATAGGACATGAATCAAGTAAATCATGAGGTATGCCAATATAATTTTAAAAATGGTAAGAAAATTTTATTTTCTACTCTCCCACTTAAAACTGTTAATTTTTTTTAAGATTTTATTTATTTATTTGACACAGAGAGACACAGTGAGAGAGGGAACACAAGCAGGGCGAGTGGGAGAGGGAGAAGCAGGCTTCCCGCAGAGCAGGGAGCCCGATGCGGGGCTCGATCCCAGGACCCTGGGATCATGACCTGAGCCGAAGGCAGACGCTCAATGACTGAGCCACCCAGGCGCCCCAAAACTGTTAGTTTAAATTAAAGAAAGAATCATTTTATTCCTTAATGAGGGAGACTTACAGACATTTAAATGCTATTTATTTTCAGCAAAAGGCACAGATTTTTTCTTGTCACTTCTCCAGGCCACACCATGTTTGTTTGATAGATAGTATCAATTCACTGGGTTTGGAGATTTGAAGCTGTTAACTTTCAAAACCTCTCTCTTGGCGGACAAGTTCAATCAGTATAATGAGCACAGTGAGCCGTGGAATTGTTATGTTGCATTATGCGGTGATATAATTTATTCCTCGAAACACCAAAAAATGAACAAATACATTTCTGAGGCACAAGAACATGTATTCTACTTTGTAGGCTAAGATTAATTTAACATGACCAATAAGGTTTCAGAGTCATATTGGGAAAGTGCCCCTGTCTAGATAGCTCAGGTGTAAAGCTTATGATATTATGAGGGAACAGAGGATAGTCTGCAAAAGGTAGCACAACTGGGACTGCAATGGAGAATTTCATGGTAAGGAACCCATTGCTATAAAATTATTGAGCCCCTTTTCTTTTCTGTCTTTGTTGGGGAGATTCTGCCATTCCCTGAGTTCTTTTGTTTTAGAAATGTACTGATGGTAGAGTTTGAACTTCTGATTGTTTAAAAAAAAAAAAAAAACAACCAGCTAATTGGATTGTAATAATCCATCAAATTGCTTCTACAATCCTTTGAAGAAAGGCTTAAACTCTGTTTTCTTTATTTGTTGTCTCTGTTGAATAGTAACAATATTAGGCTTCTTGACTTGTGTTTTTTTTTCCCCTTTACCATTTTCCTACAGTGAGATTCTTTCCAACTTAATCCTCTAATCTGTAATTAGCAGTGGATAACATCTTGATTCTCTCTCTCTCTCGGTTTCTTTTGCATACACGAAACGATGTGATTAGTAATATGCATTTAGTAATCAATTTTTTTAAAATGTGAAATGTGGAAGAATTTGGTTTATTGTCCTGCCTGGCTTCCCTATACTAATCCTCCTACCTCTTACCAAAGGGGGAAATTAAGGCAAAGATAATTCGCTTTTGATCCTGAAGGGGCCAGAGTGTGCAGTGCAATGCAGTTTTAGGCCTTAGGCGGACCCTATTTGCATAGATGAAGCCATAGAAATGAGAAGGAAGGAGGGAAGGGAAAGGCGACCAGGAGAACCCGCTTCAAAAGCATTGAGAATGCAGTCGGGCGCTCTGCGGGTGTTGAGCACCCTGGGTGTTGGAGTCACCAAGAGGTCGGTGGAGGATGTGCACGGGCGGTAGATTTACGCAGCATGTGACGCTGATTAGAGAATAAGCCGGAAAAGAGGTAATTACAGCTGAGGATGACAGGTTGACGACCACAACCGAGAATGTGCAAACGCGCACACAGCGGGCCAGGGTCGCTCTCCACAGGCCGTGGCACCGAGCCTCGGGGGACTGGGCCCAGCTCGAGCCTTTCGGTCGGGTCTCGAAGTCTCATCTTGGAAACAGACAAGTTGCCACAGTCCCATCTTTCCCTCTGGAATTACTTCCACGGCATTAAAACGCAGTCGTGCTTGGTAAGGGCGGCGGTGCAGCCGGCGTCCCAGGCTCTCGCCGGACAGCTGCTTGCACGTCTCACGCGCTGATTGCGGTTGGCAGGTCCAACAGGCAACCGAGTTAGGGCCCTGCCCGCGGAATTCGAGCGGGAGCCTTCCGGGCTTCGCCCCTGCACCTTTGCGCATCCGGGCAAAGCATGCCCTCCGGGCCGAAGAGCGCCCCGTGGCGCGGCTTCTGGCTCTGGGTCGGCCGCGTGGTGAAGGAACTGGGCAAGTCTGCAGTTACGGTGGGTGCGCCCCATTTGCGGCTTCAGAACACGGAAAGGGAGGGATTTGCATCCTGCCCCGGGGAGAACTTTCACAAGACATCAGGGCACCTGCTCTAGTGTCCTTATGTCACCGGACTGGCCCACACTGGGGGGCTCTCCTGCCAACTCCAGTCCCCTGTTCTGCTCTCGCCCGTTTCGTCGGGTCTGGTTAGCACACCGCTTAGGAATTCGTAGTATCATGAACGTTCCAAAGTCTAACGTGGGTCTCTAAGATCTTAAATCTTTTTATTTGGCTTTCTCTCCCTAGTGAAAAAAAAAAGTCTATTAAAATAAGAATCACACCAAGTATGAAAATATTAGATATGTGTATGAGATATATGTGTATATATTTTATATATATGACGTATTTAGAATATATACATGTATATATCTACAGTACGTGTATATGAAAGCCCCACTATGTGAAAAGACCTTTAGTAGGTATCTCAGATAAAATTAAGATGCATGATAAAGGTTTCTTTCTTACAGGAGTGTAAAATTTATCTGGAAATGTACTTAAATACTTAAATTGAGAATTAAGTGATAGGGTAGTATGAATGATAACAGTAATTATTATTACAATAGTACACATTTTTCTTTATAAATTGCCTTTGCTTATTCATATATCTAGGGAAATATTGTTAACAGACTACCCCTTTCTTAAACGAGTGCAGCGACCATGAATATTTTGTGAGTTATTTCGAGTTTTATTTAACAAGAATGAAAAAGCAAATCAAAATAAAGGCATCTTTTGTCCCTTGCAAATTGGTGTAAAACCTTTTCAATGAACCCATCATTTTAGTGAACACAGGCTATCTCCTCCTCTATAGTTGTCTGAAATACTAGGACAAGTTCTAATATTGTGCATAACATGTAGCTGGTTTAGGAAGCTGTTTTGTTGTTGTTGTTCTAAATCACAAGTTCTTGTAAAAGCCATTAAACTTTAAAAACCAAGGTCTCCAGGATATTTTCCAGAAGAAAACCTACTTTTTGCTAAAGGAGAAAAAAATTACCAGTAAGCAGGGAAAGGGGTATAATGGCTGTGCATAACCTGGAAGGGCATAAACCGGAAGGCAGAACTGACCCTGTCCTGAGTTGGCTTGCTATGAAAAAGACCAAGGACCAGAAGGTAGGATCCAAGGGGGGTTGTGGTTATGTCTCCCGGAGTAACTTGATTTGCCTTAAAGAGTGAACAAGTAGTCATAAGTAACCATTGAAAGGGGTTTATATTACAAACAGGAACAAGTCCTATTCCTGTGTTACTTCAAGTGATCCATTTATTTTTTGATATTGAAGATTAGCAAGGAATATTGATCATTTGACTCCCAAAAAGTATAATTTAGATTTTACCCGTAACATTTTTCCAGCTAGTAAAATATACGAAATCTTTAATTTTTTTTTTAAGATTTTATTTATTTATTTGACATAGAGAAAGAGAGAGAACACAAGCAAGGAGAGAGGCAGGCACAGGGAGAGGAAGAAGCAGACTCCCCACTGAGCAGGGAGCCCGATGCGGGACTCAATTCCAGGACCCTGGGATCATGACCTGAGCTGAAGGCAGACGCTTAACCGTCTGAGCCACCCAGGCGTCCCTGAAATCTTTAATTTTTTTATAGTGCTGTGTAGGTATTTATAATAGTACCTGAAAATCTAGAAAGTCATCCATCCAATATTCTATTTAGAGTAGACTTGGTTAAAGAAAACTTAGTGATGTAAATTTGATAGACCACAAACTTCGGCATTAGGTGACAGAATGTAACTTGTATTGTCTTTCCACAAATTGATTTCTATCACAGCGTACTCTACCCCACTCCCTTGTGCTCTCTGATGTAATAATGGTGACATTATTATTAATAGGATCTTACCATCATCTCCAGATAAGCCTAGTTACTTTGGTGATTTCTCAGTCATTTAAGCTTTAAGTCAAATTCAGGATTTGGACTCCAACTCTTTGGGATTGATGTTTGACCCTCCTGGCTTACACAAATGCTACTGTGTCACTGGTGGGGAGGCAGCATTTGTTTCTCCATCTTGTTCTCTGTTGGTCCCCTGCTGGCATCTAAAGTGCTAGAACTTAGGAGTCTGGTCTTTAAGTTTGTTTCCTCTCACCTTGCCATCAAGGAGAAATTCACAAACTCAACTGAATCCCAGAGCAAGTCCAAACTGCACCCTTTGTTGCTTCATTCCATTGGACTAGCTTTGACATCTCCAAATCTGCCAGCAAGTTCTCTCTCAACTAATGTGCATGTTCTCTTGGGGTACCACTTGAGCTTTTGAATGCTCTCTGTTATCTGTTTGGAACCATGGCCAATTAAGAGGGAAAGAGGAGAGTCGTTGCCCCTTATACCTGGAACATGCCACGCCACCATTTCTAAATCTCGTGATTCTTCAGGGGAATATCTACAAAGATGTTAAGCATCTTTTTATGTACCTCTTGGCCATTTGAATATCTTCTTTGGAAAAATAACTATTCAGATTCCCTGTGCATTTTTAGTCAGATTGGGTGTTTTTTTGTTGTTGTTCTTTGTTTTGTTTTTGCTTTTCCTTTTAAGTTGTAGGAGTTTTTTGTATTTTAACCCTTTATCTAATACATTCCATTCCATGGGTTCCATTTTCATTTTGTCTATTGTTTCATTTGCTGTGCAGAAGCTTTTTGGTTTGACATGGTCCCACTTGTTTGTTTTTGCTTTTGTTGCTGGTACTTTTTGTGTCAGATCCAAAAAGTCATTGCCAAGACCAATGTCAAGGATCTTTTTCCCTATGTTCACTTCTTGAAGTTTTATGGTTTCAAGTCTTGTATTTAAGTCTTTATTCCATTTCAAGTTAATTTTTGTGACTGGTATAAGATATGGGTCCAATTTCATTCTACTACATGTGAATATCCAGTTTTCCCAGCACCATTAATTGAAAAGACTGTCCTTTTCCCATTGAGTATTCTTGGCTTCTTTGTCAAATATTAGTTGACCATATATGCAAATGTTTATTTCCAGGCTCTCAATTCTGTTACATTAGTCTGTGTCTATTTTTTTTTTAAAGATTTCATTTATTTATTTGGCAGAAAGAGACACAGCGAGAGAGGGAACACAAGCAGGGTGAGTGGGAGAGGGAGAAGCAGGCTTCCCATGGAGCAGGGAGCCTGATGCTGGGCTCGATCCCGGGACCTGGGATCATGACCTGAGCTGAAGGCAAATGCTTAATGACTGAGCTACCCAGGCGCCCTTGTTTCTATTTTTATTTTTTAAGATTTTATTTATTTCACTTGAGAGAAAGAGGGAGACAGAGAGAGCGAGCCTGAGTAGGGGGGAGGGGCAGAGAGAGAGGGACAAGCAGACTCCCCCCTGAGTGTAGAGCCCAATTCAGGGCTGGATCCCAGGACCCCAAGACCATGACCTGAGCTGAAATCAGACGCTTTACCCACTGAGCCAGCCAGACGCCCCAGTCCATGTCTATTTTTTATGCCAGTACCACACTGTTTTGATTACTGTAGCTTTGTAATATATTTTGAAATCAGGAAGTTCAGTGTATCCAGCTTTGTTCTTTCTCAAGACTGCTCTGGCTATTCAGGGTCTTTTGTAGTTTCATAGGAATATTAGGATTGTTCCTCTATTTCTGTGAAAAATGGCTTTGGAATTTTGTTAGGGATTACCCTGAATCTGTAGATGACTGTAAGTAATATGAACATTTTAACAATATTAATTTTCTGAATCATGAACATGGGCTATCTTTCCATTTATTTGTATCTTTTTTTTTTTTTTAAAGATTTTATTTATTTATTTGACAGAGAGAGAGTGAGAGCAGGAACACAAGCAGGGGGAGTGGGAGAGGGAGAAGCAGGCTTCCCGCTGAGCAGGGAGCCCGATGTGGGACTCGATCCCAGGACCCTGGGATCATGACCTCAGCCGAAGGCAGACGCTTAATGACTGAGCCACCCAGGCGCCCCTATTTGTATCTTTTTAAATCTCTTTCCTCAGTGTCTTATTTTCAGTGTGTGGATTTTTTTTACATCCTTGGTTAACTTTGTTCCTATGTATTTTACTGTTTTTGATGCTATTATAGTTAAGATTGTTTTCTTTATTTCTTTTTCAGATATTTTAGTGTATAGAAATACAACTGATTTTGTGTGGTGATTTTACTGACTGCTTTGCAAGAGAAATACCTTCCTTTAACTCTGTTAGGGATTCTGAGGCTTGCTCAGATCTTTACTATGGCTACGTCTACTCCACACTTCTTATTTAAAAATACTCTTAAGATTCTATACCTTTTATCACTCCTGCAGAGCCAGGCTGGGTGCTAATAGCCTCCTGGTTGCTCACTTCTCAAGCATGTTATTTTATTATATCATGGATCACCTCATGCTATATCTGGATGGAAAGTCTTCTTCTTCCCCCACTGGACATGAGCTCCTTTAAGTTAGGCTTTTGTATTCTTCATCTTCATACTCTAATTTTGGACAATTCCTGGCACACTATTGCAGCTGATCTGTAATTATTGATGAAATAAATAAAATGAAGATTCAGAGTTATAAACAGCCTCAAACCCACAGATGCATTATCATATGGGGATTTTTCAGAAACCTGTCTGTGGCATACATTCATTACTAATGGAGTACATACTGATGTTAATTTTCTGGAATTCAGTTTTGAAGTATATATCAAGAACTTTGAAATATTATTATTCTTTTAGCCATAAATTCTGCCCCTAAAAAGCAGTCTTCAGAAGGAAATCATTAGGGGCACTTGGCTGGCTCAGTCAATAGAGCATGTGACTCTCGATCTCGGGGTTGTGAGTTCGAGCCCCACGTTGAGTGTAGAGATTACTTAAAAATAAAATCTTTAAAAAAAATCATGAGATGCCCAAATAAGGTTTTTTTTTTTCAGTTTTAAGTGATGACTACTCAACCCTAAATAATTCAAGCAAAAAGTGGAAATGTGGCTGCTCCTAAAGTTAGAAAGAATACTAAGGAAGTTCACAAAATTGAAGGAAGAGTTGCAATACCACCAGGGCCCAAGGTCAGGCAGTAATAACCAGAATATGCCAGGACTGTCCTGGACTCCATCTATCATTTTACTTGACTTCATTCTTCAGATGGGTTTCCTCGCAAGAAGAAAACATGGCCCCCAACAGCAGCAGAGTCCCATCCTCCCTGCTTTAGCAACTCCAGAGGTAAAAGAGCATTTCTTCTCCTATTCTCCTAACATCTCTCTATCAACCCAGAAAATGTCTTAGATTAACCTACTTAGGTAATGATAACACCTCTTGACTAATCACTGTTTCTAAGAGAGTGTGATGGAGACTGTTGGTGAGCCAAGACAAGGATAGTAGATGACTAAAAAGATAAATATACTAATAAAGCATATATCTGCTATGAATCAGAGAATTATGTTGCAATACATGCACTACATTACAATATTTAAAAATGTTAAAAACAGATTCATAACTATAGCGAGATAGTTAAATAAATTATGTATTGCTAGAATACAATAAAACATTATATAAACAATAAAATTGATTTTACAGAATGCTTAAGGATATGAAAAGATGGTCATGATAACGTAGCAAAAACAAAAAGATATAAAATATTTGTAGTAAACACACAAAAATAAAGTTCTCTGTAAAGTATAGAACTCTAGGTTATCTTACTTGTTTATCGTTTTCTAGATTTTCTGAATTTTCTTTTTTTTTTTTTTAAAGATTTTATTTATTTATTTATTGGAGAGTGAGCGAGAGAGAAACAGCATGAGAGAGGAGAGGGTCAGAGGGAGAAGCAGGCTCCCCGCCGAGCCGGGAGCCCGATGTGGGACTCGATCCCAGGACCCTGGGATCATGACCTGAGCTGAAGGCAGTTGCTTAACCAACTGAGCCACCCAGGCGCCCCTCCGAATTTTCTATACTAATCATCAATTTTACAAAAAAAGCATTTTAAAATACATGATAAGTATCAGGAAATAGAGTGTCCTGGCTGATCTTAGGGCTGTAAAATAAGAGTTTGTAGGCCTGGTAAAGAAGCCATATGGAAATACAGTAGTGTTTGTTTTACTACCATTTTTTCTTGTAGTTCCAAGTGTTTGAAGCTTAGGGTTTCAGGAAGGGTCTGTTTATGCAAAGCCAGATGGAAAATGGAAGAAATCATGTGAATACTTCAAGTCAAGAAAATACCATAGCCTCCATTTGTTGGATATTTCAGATAAACAGTATTTGAATTCCACAGGTGTGGAATTGCCTCATTGTTCCGTTTGTAGCTCACTTGGGGGAAGAGATAAAGCCTCAAGTTCTCCTGATGCCTATGATCCTTACGAGGTGCTTACTGAACATAATGTCTTTACTTATTTTGATTTTTTTTCTTCAGGTTTAAATAACATAAGCTGAATAATGGGGAATAAAGTGGTGAAGAGCCAAATATGTAAAAGCACTTGACATCAAATAATCCCAGGGAATTAACTAGCACATTAAACTAGCATCTGGAATTTGCTATGACAAACATATGCCACTTTCCTGTGGCTGTGTGACTGTGTCTTTCTTAAACATATGATATAGAAGCTGTTTTTAACATTTGTATTTCTGATTGACTGTGTCTTTCTTAAACATATGATATAGAAGCTGTTTTTAACATTTGTATTTCTGATCACACGTTGGACATTGTGCTTCAGATGATCAATGAATGCTAAATGAAAGAAATTAGTGGATCGTTTGGTCCTTTTTTGTGGCTTTCAAAAGACTAGAGGGATTTTTTAGCAGTATGTTACCCATAATACACATATTCATTAATTTATTCTCACAAGAAAATATTAGAACGACCCAGAGAACATTTGGTATATTTAGCCTCTGTTTTTTTCGCGTGCTCCCTCTTCCAAAAACTTTTTAATGATAAAATCACCAAGATGGAGACCATGTATTCTAAGGCTTTAGGCTAATGTTTCTTAAGCATCCTTCAAATCTACCTCAAATAAGCCCCACTGGATCTAGGGGGAATGTGTAGACATAGATATTGGCAGCTCTGATCCTCACAGAAGAGGAGCGAGTCCACTGCCTCCACCTGCCACAAAGGAAGGCTCCTGCCAGTCTGCTCTCACTTCGGGAGACCTGCCCTCACTTCTCGGGGGAAGAACAGATCATATGGTTAGCTCATCTTACACATGAGGTACTTGATAAGGCCATAAAAACCTAGATCTACAGGGTTTCATTTTCATAATTACCAAACAAGTCCCTTTAATAAAGGAAGAGAACTCTGCCTTTCTGCAACTTGACAAGTAAAGCTTTATTTTCTCATCTTTTACTGTCTCCAATGTGCTTACCAATGGAAAGACGGAGCTCAAGTGTGACTGTCACAAAGGCCAGCCTCGGGCTGTGCTGTAATTACACTGGCTAGTGGGCCAGTGTGTGCAGGGCAAGGCTAAGGGCTCGCTTTGGAAGCCATTCAAGTTTCACATTGTAGCATTTAGAAAGGGAAGCTAGAGATACAGAGACATTTTAAAGGCCGTTAAAGAGAGCAAATGTATGGGGAGAGGAATACAGTGCGCTAAGAATTGTAAAAACCTTTGGTCCTTTTAAAATTTGCACAGTTTTTATGAGAGAGCAGTAAGAGAGGGCAGGAAAGAAACACTGCTTGTTCGGCAGCAGGCTTTAGCATGAACGCTGAGTCTGCAATACCACTGCTTATTCTCTGAAGGGGACTCTGGTAAGTCTTCCACTTGGGCACATCTTTTTTTTTTTTTTTTTTTTTTGGTCTAATGAAAAAGAACAAATGGTAGTCCCCTGAAGAATAAAAATAAGATGTTATTTTTATTTTTTTATTTTATTTTATTTTTTTTTCCATTTTCTTTTTCTTTCTTTTTTTTTTTTTTTGTGGTGAAAAAATTTAGATTTAGCCAGCTGGTCTCAGTTTAGATGATCCCAATTTTGTTGGCAACAGCCAAAGCATCGTAGTCAGCAGCCAGTTGAACATATATCTTCTTCTCTCCATCGGGCCTGATCAGGATGTTGACCTTGGCCACATCAGGGTCATAGAGCTTCACAGTATCTGTGATCTGGTGCTTGTTGGTCTTGACATCCACAATGAACACAAGTGTGTTGTCTTCTATTTTCTCCTTGGCTGACTTGGTAGTTGGGTGGGGGGGGCTTGATGATGGCATAGTAGTCAAGCTTTTTTCTCCTTGGGGTGCACTTTCAAGGATATTTGGGCTGCCTTTGGAGATGCAGGGTCTCAGGCTGTGGGAATACAGGTGACGTGCGGATCTTCTGGTTTTTGTAACTGTGGACGCCTTTCAGCATCCCTTTTGTGGCCTTCAAAGTCTTTGCTTTGGTTTTGGCTTTGGGAGGGGCCAGGGCTTCCTTCTTCACCTTCAGTGCCATCTTCATGAAAGGGGTATTGTTTTCAATTTCAAATTATGCTACTACTGGGGTGCCTGGCTGGCTCAGTTAGAAGAGCATGCAACTCTTGATCTCAGGGTCATGAGTTCAAGCCCCACATTGGGGGTAGAGATTACTTAATAAGTAAAAATGTATTTTAAAAATTTATGGTAGGGGAAGCCTAGGTGGCTCATTTGGTTAAGCATCTGCCTTTGGCTCAGGTCATGATCCCAGGGTCCTGGGATAGAGCCCTGCATCAGGCTCCTTGCTCAGCGGGGAGCCTGCTCTCTCTGCCTGACACTCCACCTGCTTGTGCGCTCTTTCTTTCTCTCTGACAAATAAAATCCTAAAATAAAATTAAAGAGGTTTCTGTTATATAAATAAATAAATAAATAAATAAATAAATAAATAAATAAATAAATAAATTTATGGTAATATTTAAGTATTTTCTTTTAGGCTCTAGTCATCCTTAACCTTTTACAGACTATAAAAGCCAAGAAATACTACTGTTAACTTATCCAGAAAAATCAGTAACCTGGTGTAGTGGTGTATAAGTGAGTTACATACAGTCTTTGAGGTGAGGGTATGAGAAAAGGAAAAATAATGGAGGCATAAGAAAAATGAGTTTTATTAAGTGGCCTGAGAGATAGCTCAGAGTTGTTGCATTTTTTTTGTAAGCAGGTGGTCTGTCTGTGTTGTCAAAATACAAAGGAGGTTCATACACATCTCAACCCCTGCCCAGACAAGGAGGACAATATAAAAACAAAGGGAAATAACTGAGTAAAACTTCGGAAGCCAAAAAATTAATAAATATTTTGAAGAATAGTACAGAGATCTCCTTATGCCTTGGTACCATGGAGCCTGCTGACTTAATGTAAATCACAGAAGGTTGCTAGGCAATGCATGTCCTGGTGTCTGTCAGGTGACTCTTATTCTTTATAGAGTGCCTATCTCTGCCTTCTGAGACAATTGCATTTTGTTTTTCAAGGATGCAATAATAGTTTTTGTTTGTTTTTTTTACCATTTTAAGGCTGTGATGTCTCAGTCTACGTACTTTTTTTTTTTAAGACTTTTATTTATTTATTGACAGAGAGAGACACAGAGAGAGAGGGAACACAAGCAGGGGGAGTCGGAGAGGGAGAAGCAGGCCTCCCACCGAACAGGGAGCCCGATGCAGGACTCGATCCCAGGACCCTGGGATCATGACCTGAGCTGAAGGCAGATGCTTAATGACTGAGCCACCCAGGCGCCCCAGTCTACGTACTTTTCTTGGGAATTACATGTGTATTCCTATCAAAAACTAGACCATAAGAAAAGATGATAGAGAAATGTCACTATTAGAGATGTTTTTCCGGGAGTTGATGAGGGAAATGGGGATTAATCCTGATGTTAATGTAATTTATGTGCAGAACTCCTCCTAACATATATCCCTGGCATCTTCTAAAGTCACATGGTCTGCAGGGGAAAAACACCATTACTGAGAACATTTCAAATTGCTTAGAACAGAAACATAAATGAATGCATGGAAAACTGACCCTGAAATTGCATTTTCATATTGAGCATCACCTTACTTTTCCTATAACATTATGCTTATATTCCTTTATAACCTATATTCTTTCTTCACTGGTCTATCTATACCTGAATGTCAGCTCCCTGAGTTTGGTGGTTTTACTCTTATGCATCTCTGCATTAGTAGAGCACAGTGGCATGTTTCACACATAGTCTAAATCATATAAATGTTTGCTGGAACCAAATTCACACAGACGCAATTATAGTGGCATAAATTTAGTGCAAATGTACTTTTATTTTACTTTTGCCTTATATGTTCTCAGATATAAAACTTTCTTCCTAGAAATATTTTAACTTTGAATATTAATTTTATGAATAGGCTAGAATAAAACATATATTTTATATTTGACTTTCATAGATATAAGTAGCCTAGTCTATACATAGAAATGTTTGCCCTTTGTTGCTCCTATTCTTATAAGAATAAACTGGACAAACTGAAAATTAATGACTTTTCTTGGGCCCATCAGAGGACTGAGATCACAGAGCAAACTGCTACCTCAAAATCTGAATAGACAAGCATATCCAGAGAGACACATCCAAGATCTGTTTACCTGGAGAAGAAGTTAATGGGAACCATAACTGGTAGGCAGATGTCAATAGCAACTTCAATGAACAGCTGGAGGCTGGGTGTGGATTAGCATGAGAGAGAGAAATTCTTGGAGGGCCACAGTCTTAGGAGACCCTCTACACTTTTATGGGCTTTGTCTCCAAGAACATTATCAGACTGTAATGGTGAGATTCAGTAAAGATCCCCTTGTGGCTCTGGCAAGGAAAAGAGAAGAGTAACCATTGTGAAATCTATTCTAAGCCTTCTCCATAACAAAATTCTACAGGGAAGGGGACTTTCCAAAGCCTTATCATAGCTAAGAGGAGGGAATTACTCCCATCCCAGCCTCCTCCAGTCTTCCTGAGTCATAAAAGGCAGTTGGGGGGGGGGGGCGGGTAGGAGAGCACAGTCAGTAAGATTCAGGACTTCAAGGAAATCAGATGCAGCCAGGGAAGGCAATATGGAGCTGAGGGGGTGAGTGGAAACCTGTACCACTGGAGAAATTCTTGCAAAGGCCACAATACACAGGGCTGCTCAAAGACAGATTTAACCAAAAAACTGTAGAATATTCTACCATTCCCATGTTACTGCTTCCCCAATAGAGCTCCAGTATAATAAGAGTCTATAACAATTGAAAGAGCCACAAGACAGACTCCCCCTGAGGAAGTATACTTAGGGAAACTGAAAATCAAGAGGAGAAAAAAAAGTAAAGACGTTATAAGAGTTAGAAATGTCTGGCAACTACAACTACACCAAACATTAGGTACAGGTGAACTCCTAGGAAGATTAACCTAAAAAAACCACTAAATGCAAATAAAACACACACACACACACACAAAATACCTGTTTACCTTACTTCCCATTACCTGATACAACATATCCAACTTTCAACACAAAATGAAAAGGCATGCTAAAAGATAAGGGAAAGCAGTCTGAAGAAATAAAACAAGTGTCAGGATGAGAATCACATATGACACAGATGTTGAAATTATTAGAAAGGAAATTTAAAAATAACTAATATGTTAACAGTGGTAGTGGGGGGAAATGACAATATGAAAGAATGGGTGTAGATGGGTAGAGTAAGCAAAGTGATGAAAATGCTAAGAAAAAATCAAAAACAAATGCTAGAAACAAACAAAAAAACAGTATCAGAAATGAAGAAAACCTGCAGGGGCACCTGACTAGCTCAGTCGGAAGAGTGTGCAACTCTTGATCTCCAGGTTGTAAGTTTGAGCCCCATGTTGGGTGTAGAGATTAGTTTAAATAAAATTTTAAAAAGAAAAAAAGGGGGATTGCCTAGTGCAGTTGGTCAGGCATCTGACTCTTGATTTCGGCTCAGGTCATGATCTCAGGGTCCTGGGATCAAGCCCCACGTCGGGCTCCGTGCTCAGCACAGAGTCTGCTTAAGATTCTCTCTCCCTCTCCGGCTGCCCCTCCTGGTCGTGTTCACTCTCTCAAATAAATAAATCTTAAAAAACAGCAGCGAAAAGAAATGAAGAAAACCTTCAGTGGCTTATCTGTAGATAGTGGATACCTCTCAAACTTAAATGCAAAGAGAAAAACTCAGCATCCAAGAACAGACATACAATATCAAAAGGTATAAATTATGTGTAATTGGAATGTCAAAAGCAGAAAGAAGAACAGAACTAAAGAAATATTTCAAGTATTCATGGCTTAGAACTTGCCAAAGTTATTGACAGACACCAAACCACAAATCTAGGAAGCTTAGAAAACATGAGTCAGGATAAACACTAGAAGGAAAACAAAAACAAAAGAAAACAACAACCATGTGCAATTTATTACAGGCATGAAGGGCTGGTTCACATTTGAAATCATCAGTCTTAATCACCATATCAACAGGCTAAGGAAGAAAACTCGTATAGTTATATCAGTTCCTGCAGAAAAAGCATGTGACAAAATACGACATGCATTCACAACAAAAACTCTCAGCAAATTAAGAATAGAGGAGAACTTTTCTCACTTTTATAAAGAATATCTACATGGTGATTAACATAACAAACAAACAAACAAAGAATACGGGTGCCTGGCTGGCTCAGTTGGTAGAGCATGTGACTCCTGATCTCCAGGTTGTGAATTTAAGCTCCATGTTGGGTGTAGAGATTATTTAAAAATTTTAAAAATCTTAAAAAAAAAGTATCTCCAAAATTTATAGTTTATAGGTGAGAGATGGGGTTCTTCCCCCCATAATAAGGAACAAAGCAAGGGTATCCCCTCTTACCACTCCCTTTTAACATCATTCTGGAAGTTCAAGCTAGTGCAAAAAGACAAGCAAAAGAAATAAAAAGTTATTCAGATTATAAAGGAAAAAATAATACTGTCTTTATTCACAGATTTTTTTTAAAGATTTTATTTATTTGAAAGAGAGAGAGAAGGAGAGAGAGCACAAGCGGGCAGGGCGGGGGTGGGTGGGGAGGGCAGAGGGAGAAGCAGACTCCCTGCTGAGCAGGAATCCTGATGTGGGACTTGATCTCAGGACCCTGAGATCACGACCTGAGCCGAAGGCAGATGCCCAACGAACTGAGCCACCCAGGAACCCCTCACAGATCTTTATCTAGAAAATCTTCAGTCTTCTGGGAAACTCTTGGAAAAAAAAAACAAATCCTGGAACACATGGGCAAATAAAGCAAGGTTTCAGGATACCACGTCATTATACAAAAGTCAATAAGCAATGAAAAATTGAAGTCTGAAATTTTTTTAAAAAAACATTGTTTACAATGGCACCAAATAAATAAACTTACATAGAAATCTAACAAAATATGTTCAGTAATTTTTGCAGAGAACTACTTAGCATTTGTGAAAAAAAATCAAGATCCAAATGAGAGCTAACCCATGTTCATGATTTAGAAGAGTCAGTATTGCTACAATTTCTATTATTCTTAATTCAATCTATAGGTTCAGTTCAATCCCACCCAAAATCCCAACAAGCAATTTTGTAGGTATTGGCAAACTGATTCTGAAGTTTATGTGGAAAGGTGAAACACCTAGATTAGCCAATATAATACTGAGAAAGGGCAAAGTTGGAGAATTCACACTACTTCATTTCAAGATCTGACATAAAGTTATAATGATCAAGATACTATATGGTACTGGAAAAGAACAGCTATACAGAGCAATGGAATGGAAGAGAATAGAGAGCCCAGAAATAGATACCCACAAATACAGTCAACTGGCCTTTGACAAAGAGGTAAAAGCAATAAAATGGAGAAAGATAATCTTTTCAACAAATGGTTCTGGAACATCTGGACATCCACATGCAAAAAACTGAATCTAGATACAAATCTTGTAATCTCAAAAATTCAAAATGGATCATGACCTAAATTTAAAATGCAAAATAACATAGAAAATCTAGGTGACCTTGGGGTTGACAGGGACTTTCTAGATACAATACCAAAGGCATGACTCAGGAAAGAAAAAGTAAGTTGGACTTCATTAAAATTTAAAACTGCTTGGGGCGCCTGGGTGGCTCAGTCGTTAAGCGTCTGCCTTCGGCTCAGGTCATGATCCCAGGGTCCTGGGATCGAGCCCCGCATCAGGCTCCCCGCTCAGCGGGAAGCCTGCTTCTCCCTCTCCACTCCCCCTGCTTGTGTTCCCTCTCTGGCTGTGTCTCTCTCTGTCAAATAAATAAATAAAATCTTTAAAAAAAAAAAATTAAAACTGCTCTGTGAAAGACACTATTAGCAGATGAAAGCCACACACTTGGAATCTTTGCAAAACATATATATGATAAAATATCTAAAATATACAAAGAACTTTTAAAACTCAATAAGAAAACAACCCAATTAATGAAATAGGCAGAAGATCTGAACAGACACATCATCAAAAGAAGATATATGAGTGGCAAGTAATCCTATAAAAATATGCTCTTAAAGTTTGTGCCAACTATACTTCAATAAAAAAGTTTTTAAAAATATGCTCAGCATTGTCTCCTTGGGAAATTGCTAAATACTACATACCTATTACAATGACTAAAGTCCAAAACACTGACAATACCAAGTACTGGTGAAGAGATGGAGCAACAGGAATTTTCATTCATTGCTGATGAGTGCAAAGTAGTACCGTCAGTTTGGAAGATTTTTACGAAAATAAACATAGTTTAATCATAAGATCTAGCGATCATACTTCTTGGTGTTTTCCCAATTGAGCTGAAATCTTATGTGCACACAAAAATGTTTATGTTTATGGCAGTTTTATTCATAATTGCCAAATCTTGGAAGCAACCAAAATGTCCTTCAACAGGTGAATAAACTGTGGTACATCCACACAATGGAATATTAATCATTGCTAAAAGGAAATGAGCCATCAAGGGGCGCTTGGGTGGCTCAGTCAGTTAAGTGTCTGTCTTCGGGTCACTTCATGATCCCAGGGTCCTGGGATTGAGCCCTGCATCAGGATCTCTGCTCAGTGAGGAGTCTGCTTCTCTCTGTCCTCCTCCCCCGACTCATGCTTGCGTGTGCACACACCAAAAAAAAAAAAAAAAAAGAAATGAGCCATCAAGCCAGCAAAAGAATGGAGGAAACTTAAATGCACATTGCTAAGTGAAAGTAACCAATCTGAAAAGGCTACATACTGAATGATGCCAACTAATGACATTCTGAAAATAGTGGAACTATGGAGACAGTAGAAAGATCACTGGTTGCCAGGGGTTCATAGGGAGAGAGAGAGGGGGCTAATAGGTAGAGCATAGGAGATTTTTAAGAGCAGTGAAATTATTCTGTATGGTACTGTAATGCTGGATACATGTCATTATGCATTTTTCAAAACTCATAGAGTGTAAAACATAACAAATGAATCCTGATGTAAACTATGGACTTCAGTTTTTAAAAATGTATCAATACCAAAAAAAAAAAAGTATCAATACCAGCTCATCATTTGTACAAAATGTACTATACTAATGTGAGACATTAATAGGGAAACTCTTGGAGGCAGGAGGTTGAAGAGATATATGGGAACTTCTGTCTTTTGTGTTCCATTTTTCTGTAAACTAAAACTGCTCTTAATAATTTTTAAAAATAAAAGGAATTAGGGGTGCCTGGGTGGCTCAGTCGTTAAGCGTCTGCCTTCAGCTCCGGTCATGATCCCAGCGTCCTGGGATCGAGCCCCGCATCGGGCTCCCTGCTCCGTGGGAAGCCTGCTTCTCCATCTCCCACTCCCCCTGCTTGTGTTCCCTCTCTGGCTGTGTCTCTCTGTCAAATAAATAAATAAAATCTTTAAAAAATAAATAAATAAAAAATAAAAGGAATTAACTATCAAGACACACAGAGACATAAAAGCCTCTTAAATGCACATTGCTAGGTGAAAGAAGCCAGTTGAAAGGCTACATGCTGACTGTTTCTATCTATATGGCACTCTGGAAAAAGTAAAACTGTAGAAATGGTAAATAGATCAGGATTGCCAGTAGTTCAGGGTGCGGTGAGGATTAAATATGTGAAGCAAAGGGGATTTGAGGAGGCAAGGAAACTCTTTTGTATGATAACCTAATGGTGGGCATATCACATTTTTAATTTGTCAAAACTCATGGAACTTTGCTGTAGAAAGAGAGAGCCTTTATGTGTGCAGTGAATGAACTGAGGGGATGCTGTTTGCTGCCTTTTGTAACACTCTTTCTATAGGTGAACACACTGTGAATAAAACAGCTAACTTAGAAATGGAGTTTGGGGACTTGATGTATTTTTAAGTTGGAGTCTGTCTATATTTGGATTTTTCATTGAGTATTGGGGTTAACATAGACAGCACTATAAATGTGCAGCACTTCAAAGAAATTTCAATAATAATAATAATAATAATAAAGAAGCCAGACTGTAAAGATTTGGAACAGCAGGGGCTTAGAAACTGCCCTCTACCTCAGTCATCAACTTGTTCCATATGTCTCTAGATTTATGCCTATATAAAGCCAATCACATCCTTGGTTCAGTTTTTTATCCTGTTTGACACTGGTGTTCATGAGAGAAAGAAGTGTTTTCATGTGCCTTGTTTGCAGTGAAATGATCCCCTTTGCCCTGGAAACATCTGAACACGGTATTAAGCCAGGTGACCTATAAGGTCGCAGACTCACCTTCCAGTGTGTCATCCCCACCAGCACTGCTGCACGTGTGTGAACATGCGCACACGAGTGCACGCGCACACACATCACTTACTTCAGACCCATGGTCTGTATTCAGTTCTTTCAGTGCTGAGAGCCCTCAGACCTCCGAGTATTTGGCCATGCTGTTCCCCCGTTAGGATTTCTTTTCCTCCTCCGCCTGGAGGCCCATCTTTCTGGCTAATCCTTACCTGTCGCTCAAGAATCAGCTGGCTTGATGCTCACCCTTCCTCATAGGCATCCTCACCATCCTCAGGCGGACTCAGCGAGGCTGGGTTTTCATCCCACCATTTAGCACTGCAATGGCCGGTTTTCCTCCACATGTCCCCTTCCGTCTGCTGGGCATCGTGAAAGTCAGGGCTGCTCGGTGCCTGGTCTTGCCTGGGAACTAAATGAGGGCGTGACCCCATGATGCTGCACAAGAGGCTCTGGGTGAAGGGTACGGAAAACCTTCAAAGTGCTCCTGGGTGAAGGCACAGAAAGTACAAGAAGGAAAAAGCCGGCAGGAAACTAAGAAATGTGCTTGGGATGGTCCACTAAACTTCTATACCCTTTTCAGAAAAAAAAAAGGGGGGGGGAGGCTTGATTACACAAAAGCATAAATTGCTAGAATTGATGGGCCCAGATCCCATTTTATTCCCCAGGAAGAGAGTGTTAAATTTCTTTGTAAGAAAAGCAGTGGGGAGCCCTACCTGCTGGTCATATTTATGGGGAGGTTTTTGCAGAGATGTTCTTATGACTTATCATTTATCAGTTGCTTCTTATGAGCAAGCAATTCCCACCCTAACCAGGCATCAACGGCCTGGTGGTTGGCAGCTGAAGATAGGGTCACATCTACAAGTCTGAGAAGGAAATGGGCTGTCTCTGTTTCCCCGTAAGGTCACCGGGACATTTGCTACCGGGGGCTGCCGTACCTGATGTGTGGTGATCAGTAAACCACGCACTGAAGTCACGAGCTTTATCTCCTCATGGCACTCACAAATGACTCATCTTTTCACAACCACCTGTAGCAAATCAAGGGTAAAGTTACAGCCTCACTGGTAAAACCACTTAGGATTACCAGGGAGAAGAAGGGTTTCCCTTGGCTGCAGGAGATACTTCGAGAGGGCAGAGTTGAAAATCGTAAGGCATTTACACATTCGACCTGTATGACATTGTTTTCTCAGCACAAGCTCCTGGAGGATGTTTCCAGGATGCAGAAATCAGTATCTCACGTTACATCAGCCTTTGATGAGCTGGGTCAAACACCTGTCATGCGGAGGTTTACTTTTTTAGTGCACAGTATTGTCATGCAAATCCCTCCGCACATTGTGCGGCTCACCATTTCAGATCATCCCCCTCTGGTCAAATAAACCAAAATGCTATTTCTGGGATATTTTTCCCCACCATCAAGATTTCTCCCATCTCCTGCTACATTCTCCACTGATTTTTTAATTGCTTTAGAGTGAGTGGAAAATATTTCTTTCTTTCTTTTTTTTTTTTTTAGATTTTATTTTTAACTAATCTCTACACCCAATGTGGGGCTCAAATTTACCCCAAGATCAAGAGTCATATGCTCTACTGAGTGAGCCAGCCAGGCGCCCCCAGAAAATAATTCTTTTGAAACGGTACCTGTAAATGTTCACATTTTGCTTTAGCACCAAAGTGACATTATATAAGAAGAGAGATATCTGCAATCCATCATATGAAGGAAGATTAAAATGAATGCTGTATAAAACATTCTATAAAATGAGATAAAATGCTCCCATGTGCCAGGAGGGGATGTAGTTTTCTCCTTCCTGTGGAGAAATAAGTTAACAAAATTTACCTGAATAGATGCTGAGGCATAAAATATCACAAGCAAAATTCAGCCATGTATTAGAAGGAGGATTAGGAGGAGGAGAAAATGGCAGGGTACAGGCAGTAATTTTAAACCCAGGACTTACAGATGAATAGTGTTTCAAGGAAAAAATGATCACTTCCAGGTAGAAAACTAGGTATTTACTCCAAACAAGGCTGTTTTAAACTCTCTCTTTGAAAGGAAATAATACATGGGTGAAAAATGATTGTGAGAAATGCCACATGGAGTAATATTGGAATCCATCCACACCTTTTTGTTTTGCTTAACTAGCAAGGCCTAGGGGGAGCGGACTTTCTTCGAAATTTATTTTGATCCAACAAAATACTTATTCAAAGCATATGCCCACAGTTCAGTCATTTGCACTTCCACTGGAACAAAGGGATTCTGGTGGAGGCTGCCATTCACAGTCGTGCACCTTCCGAGACACAATGGCGGGTGTAGACCCAGTGCCAGGCAGTCGGAGCGCCTCTCTGGGACTTCAGCTCTGCTCAGCCCCTCTCTGATGGTGAAGCTATGAGGACAAGAGCCTTCAGAGCCAGACTGATATGAAGTGAAATCCTTTTTTGTTGTGTTAAAAAGCACATAAAAGATTAAAAATCTAGGGACACCTGGGTGGCTCAGTCACTTAAGCATCCAACTCTTGATTTCAGCTCAAGTCATGAACTCAGGGTTGTGAGATGGAACTCCACGTTGGGCTCCATGCTCAGCACAAAGTCTGCTTGAGATTCTCTTTCTCCTCCCTCTGCTGTCCCCCCAACTCGTACATGTACTCTCTTTCTCTGAATAAATAAATCTCAAAAAAATTTAAAATCTTAACCATTTTTAAGTGTACAGTGCGGTAGTATTAACTGTAAGTACATTGCTGTGCAACAGATCTCTAGAAAATTTTCATTTTGCAAACTGAAAATCTATACTCTTTGAAAGGCAACTCCCCTTTTCTCTATCCCTGTGGCTCCTGGCAACTACCATTCCACTTTCTATTTCTCAGAGATTAACTAATTCAGATACCACCTATAAGTGGAATCTTGCACTAATTGTCATTTTGTGACTAGCTTCTTTCACTTAATGTCTTCAAGTTTCATCCATATTGTAGCACATAACAGGATTTCTACCTTTTTTTAAGGGTAAATATTTCATTGTGTGCATATATCACATTTTCTTTATCCATTCATTTGTGATGGATATTTAGCTTGCTTCCACCTCATGGCAGTTGAGAATAATGCTACAATGAATATGGGTATCCAGATATTTCTTGGAGATCCTGTTTTCAATTCTTTTAAATATATACCTAGAAGTGGGATTCCTAGATCATATGATAGTTCTGTTTTTAGTTGTTAGAGGGGCCTCCATACTGTTTTCCATAGCAGCTGCCCCATTTTACATTTCTACCAACAGTGTACAAGGGTTCTGATTTCTCTACATTCTCACCATCATATGCTATTTTCTGGCTTTTTTTTTTTTTTTTTGATAGAAACTCGTTGAGCTTCTATAAGACCATTATTTTGATTCTTTGTCAGTTAATTCATAGAAGTCTGTTTCTTCAGGGTCAATTTCTGGAGATTTGTTTCCTTGAGCTGTATTTCTGAGTCTTCATATGCCTTGTTATTTTTTTGCTGAGATTTGGGTATTTGAAAAAACATCTACCTCTTCCAGTCTTTATGGACTGGCTTTGTACACAAGACTGGCTAGAGATTCTGGGGGCTCTCAAACATTTTCTGAGGATGTGTTTTCTCTGTGTTTGCTCATGTAGTTTCCCAACTATACAGATTTTCCAAGTACTTTTTCAGGAGCTTAGAATTTTTTGTTCCTTCTGGTGTCTGTTACGGCGCTACAACAGGCCACTGAGGTCATCTTTGCTCTCAGCGGTCCCCAGACTTGGAAGGTCAGCTTGTTCCACTTTAGCCCTCCGAGTCAGGTGTGACAGGATCCAGTCCCTGATGGAACATTGGATGTACGCTCCTTTCTTCTCTTTCCTTTCCAAGAAAGAAGCACTGAGTTGAGTGTTTTCTTCCAATCACAACAAGCTGTGCTGGCTTCAGGGAAGGCCCATGATGGGTGAAATGCAGCAACTTTTTTTTTTTACCCATTTCAATGAGGCTCTTCTTGGCTTTGTCCTTTTCTGGGGTGCTGAGTCATCTTAACTGGTTTCTGAAATTCTCACAAAGGCTCTCTGGACCATATATTGTTGTTAAGTCAGTGTCTCTGTGGGGAATAAGGTCTGAGGTTTCCTATTCTACCATCATGCTGACTTTACCTCTAAATCTCCATTCATGTTTTATGATAAGGATCAAATCACTGGGAGAAGAGAAATAAGTTTTATATACTGAATAATTATAGTAGCTAACCTTGAATGCTTACTACGA
The DNA here is from genome assembly GCF_011800145.1 of Mirounga leonina. Classification (NCBI taxonomy): domain Eukaryota; kingdom Metazoa; phylum Chordata; class Mammalia; order Carnivora; family Phocidae; genus Mirounga; species Mirounga leonina. Next base: position 2,316,563 of record NW_023270164.1, read on the forward strand.
GTTTGACACTGTGCTTATTATGAGCTATGATATGTAATGAAATTCTCACAACCATATCAACAAGGAGTCCAAATACCACTTCTCTCCCCTAATTTACCAAATAAGAAAACGGAAAGAGTTTAACAAGGTGGCCTAAGGGTGCCTTTCTAGTCAATAGTAGGAGAGGGATTTACAAAGTAATTTAAGTCCATGGTCTATGGGTTTAACAAGTTGCGTCAGTCTTTGGTATACGAAACTGTAGGATTTGATAAAAGTCAAAATCAAGCAAACAAGCAAAACAGAAACCAAAAGATTAGTAGAGTTAACACAAATTGTATTGCTTAACATTATAGAAAACCAAACAGGTCACAACTAATAAAGCATTAAATAACATAATATGATAACACGTACAGTATATTTTCAGAAGCTCTCACTTTAAAGGAGGAACAATGTTTAGCTTCAAGTTGATTTAAACCTGGCAAGTGTATCATCCAAAGAGAAATGGGTTTCTACTAGTTTCTGCATGGGATTATAGTTCTGCCTCTGAAGTAATGCTAGATGCACATTAAGAAATCCTGGATTAAAGTGTATTAACAAGCCCTAGATCTCTTTAGTCAGAGGAAACCTCCAGACATGCTCCAGGTGTCATTTTCCATATCCAATCAGATAGAGAGATTTATGACAAATTAGCTCCCCCCACCCCGGGAGGTCATGTTAGACTCCCAGAAAACCAGCAAAACCCTACAAACTGATTCCATCCACCTCTCACTAATCTTTCGTTCAACTTTCCCATGATGCACAGTTCGTGGAATGTCTTCTAACACCTTTCAATCTGTGGAGTATCTCTCCTGATACTCAAGATTCAACTTCTATATATTCTCTTTATTGCAAGTCATGTGAACAATTTCTAAGGTAGTTTATGTGAATAAATTGTCTTCAGCTACCTACTTTTTCTATATTACTCGTTTTGCTTTCTCTTTTTGTGGTGGTGTTTTTGTGGTCAACACTTCCTATGGATGGGAGAGAAGACTGAAGGGCATTGACCAGATATTTTTGTCAGATATAAATTTTGTTCTAAAATTCCAGTAGTTAGGAAATACTGATATTTTAGAAAATGTCACTGATGTTTTAGAATATACTGATGTTTTAAAAAAGCCAATAAGTGGCGCCTGGATGGCTCAGTCGGTTAAGGGTCTGACTCTTGGTTTCGGCTCAGGTCATGATCTCCGGGTTCTGGGATTGAGCCCTGTGTCAGGTCTGTGCTCAGTGGGGGAGTATGCTTGATATTCTCTCCCCCTCGCACTGCCCCTCCCCTCTAAAATAAATAAATAAACCTTTAAAAAGAAAGTCAATAAAGACTAATTCTGGGCCAGAATTTTAAAAAACAATATTGTTTCTTGTTTATAATTTATAACTTTCTTGCTTATCACTCACCAAGGACTTAACTGATTCACAAATTAGTGGCCTCCAAATTAACCCTCCCTGCCTACAGCTTCTTCCCTTCCAATCCTTTAAATTTAAATTGCATCAAGTAGTAACTGTTGCTAAAGGTAAAATAATAAAAAATTAAAACAGGTTCCCTAAAGCACAATTTCTAATAAACACAGCATATATGAGAAAGCAAATTTAAATGAAAGGTACAAATGCAAGAGAAAAAAAATCAGCAATACAGCACAATTTGAGTAGAACTTCAGACATTATTATTCACTATTGCCACTGTCAGGGCTCATTAGTTCTAGAGAAAAGTAAGAATATGCAGAAGGGAAAATAGAGTTGGTCAGTTCCTCATAATGCTTCCTATTCCCTTTGCAAATATTGCCATTTCTCTCCACTTAAATGGATAATGCTTTGTATTGGTCTTTGAAAAACTCCCCTTATGCATTGAATGTCACGTAATTTGCCCTCATTACCTCTGTGAAATACTTTACAGGAATTTATTATTAGTTTTAATATTCCCGGGTAGGACTGTGGCTAAGTAACTTGTTTCCAGGTTACTGAGAGGCTGTCAAAGTCTTAAGAGTATTCCAGTCTTGGGCGCCTGGGTGGCTCAGTTGGTTAAGCGACTGCCTTCGGCTCAGGTCATGATCCTGGAGTCCCGGGATCGAGTCCCGCATCAGGCTCCCTGCTCGGCAGGGAGTCTGCTTCTCCCTCTGACCCTCCTCCCTCTCATGCTCTCTGTCTCTCATTCTCTCGGTCTCAAATAAATAAAAAATAAATAAAAAAAAAAAGAGTATTCCAGTCTTCTCCTTGCTGAAATAATCACTCAGCAATACAAAAAACAAAATGATAATTGTGGATATGTCTACATGATAGCAAAATAACAGACTGACTTATCTGGAGAAACTATATGCACATTTCTGGAATGATATATTCAAGCAAATGTGAACTGACAGGTTTTTCATATTTGCATTCTAAATTGGGTGCTGTGAAGATACAGCTGAAGTGTGACATAGTCCAAGATCATAGCTGAAATGCAGAGCAGTCGACTTTAGAAATAATCCATACATACTGTAATTTTGGACACATATTAGCAGAATTTGTTTCCTGTCAGTCATGTTCATCCTTTTAGTGGCCATCACCATCAGGCATTTCCTCCGCCTGAGACACGGCAGAGTGTGAAGGACCCCCTCATTTCTTTAGATGTAGTACTTTCAGAGCAATGCATAGAGCATAATGAGGATCTTCATTTGGGGTCATGGCGACAGCTTGGCTCTCTTCCATTGCATGAACATCTAAACTAGGGCGAGTGTGATGTCAGGGAAATATAAATCAAAACCTCAGTGAGATACCACCTCACACCAGTCATAATGGCTAAAATTAACAAGTCAGGAAATGACAGATGTTGGTGAGGATGTGGAGAAAGGGGAACCCTCCTACACTGTTGGTGGGAATGCAAGCTGGTGTAGCCACTCTGGAAAACTGTATGGAGGTTCCTCAAAAAGTTGAAAATAGAGCTACCCTATGATACAGCAATTGCACTATTGGGTATTTACCCCAAAGATACAAATGTAGTGATCTGAAGGGGCACCTGCACCCCAATGTTCATAGCAGCAATGTCCACAATAGCCAAACTATGGAAAGAACCCAGATGTCCGTCAACAGATGAATAGATAAAGAAGATGTGGTTCATATATACAATGGAATATTAGCCATCAAAAAAATGAAATCTTGCCATTTGCAACAACATGGATGGAACTAAAGGGTGTTATGCTAAGCGAAATAAGTCAATCAGAGAAAGACAATTATGATCTCACTGATATGAAGAATTTGAGAAACAAGGGGTGCCTGGGTGGCTCAGTCATTAAGCTTCTGCCTTCAGCTCAGGTCACGATCCCAGGGTCTTGGGATTGAGCCCCATATCAGGCTCCCTGCTCAGCAGGAAACCTGCTTCTCCCTCTCCCACTCCCCCTGCTTATGTTCCCTCTCTCGCTGTGTCTCTCTCTGTCAAATAAATAAATAAATTCTTAAAAAAAAAAAAGAATTTGAGAAACAAGACAGAGGATCATAGGGGAAGAAAGGGAAAAATGAAACAAGAAGAAACCAGAGAGTGAGACAAACCATAAGAGACTCTTAATCTCAGGAAACAAACTGAGGGTTGCTGGAGTGGAGGGGGGTGGAGGGATAGGATGGCTGGATGATGGACATTGGGGAGGGTATGTGCTATGGTGAGCGCTGTGAATTGTGTAAGACTGATGAATCACAGACCTGTACCTCTGAAACAAATAATATATGTTAATAAAAAATAAAATAAAATAAAATACATATAACATAAAAAAAAAAGAAAAGAAAAGACACCTGGCTTCGGTGATGAAATAAGTTGTCTGTGACCCAGCTCTGCCACCGACTTAGCAGAGGAACTTGGAAAGGTCATCTCTAGCCCTTTTGGCCTCACCTCTCTCAGCTTGAGAAGAAGGGAGAGAGGGAGGGAGGAAATGAATGAGGGGAGAAGAAAGAAGTATGGCAAGCGAAGAGAAGGGAAGGAAATAAAGAAGTAATGGGGAGAGGAAGGATACAATAAATAAGAAAGGGATACAATTTTAGAAACATGAGTGTGGGCGCCTGGGTGGCTCAGTTGGTTAAGCGACTGCCTTCGGCTCAGGTCATGATCCCGGAGTCCCGGGATCGAGTCCGCATCGGGCTCCCTGCTCAGCGGGGAGCCTGCTTCTCCCTCTGACCCTCTCCCCTCTCATGCTGTTTCTCTCTCGCTCGCTCTCTAATAAATAAATTTGAAAAAAAAAAAAAAAAAAAAAGAAAGAAACATGAGTGTTATTACATATGCCCGGAGAATTCATATCTCATCTCCTGGCCTCATTCCGCGCTTCCACTGAAACAGAGACATTTTCGTTGTGTTCATTCTTTCAACAAATGTGTATTAAACATCTACCATTCGTAAGTGTTACACTTTGTGCCGGGGACAGAACAATAAATACCACATCATGCCTCCGTTCACAGTTTGCAGGGTGCCATTAGGGTAAAAAAGACAATTATATCGCTGTCACTGCAGTGAATAAAATCAGTCACAATGAGGATGATATTTTTTCCATCAGAACGTGTTTTTTTTCTGTTTTCTGTTCTGTTTCCTTTCAGCGTTCTTCAGGTATCACTTCTACGTTTTCTGACAACCACACTCTTTTTAGGCTTTCCTGGATCTGGAGCAGACAGCAAAGCAAATCAGGAGGTAGGCTCTCCTTGGCTGACATAGGATCCCCTTAGTGTCTTGCCAGGATCAAGTTGAATTTTGCAACTTCATCTTCCAGTTATTCTATTTTATTTCCCCTGTTTTTCTCCCCACTCTCTCAGGTTTTTCTCTCATTATATGTCAATCTAGTGGTAAGGAGGCTGCCCTAATGATTATCCTGACAGGGCCATTTCTCCTAAACCTTCTCACCTGCTTTGTTTGGTGGGCCAGGACCAGGAGCTGGGGCTCACCACACAGATTCATGTGCACCTGTCTTCCTACTCCCAGGAATTCATGTGAAGAGCCAAGAAGAGATGGTTTGGGCCAATACCTAGGTCATCCTACTGCTAGATCCAGTGTGATACATCTATCCCCTGTTTTACCTGCAAAGTAATTAAACTGGAAACAAATTCTCTAGGTCATCAGAGCTTTTAAGGTCCAAACACTCTTGCCATCTGTGTTCCCTGAAAATTATTGGGTGGCAGATTGTTCCTGGCAGGCATTCTCTGTTCTCCTAACAGGTATTTATAACAAATTTGGTACTTTCAAATTCAACACTTAGTAAACATCACAGCTCATTTTATAGGTGTGGAAGAATGTTGGTATTTCTATGGGCAAACTCAGAAATACTTTGGGAAATGTTTTTACGTGCTTTCCTGCCAAATCCCCCAGTAGACAAATATGCTCACTTCCTACTCATTGCCAAGCTGTGTTCCAAAGGCAGGACCAGGATACAGACTGTTTGCAGCCCCCAACGGAAGGAGGGTTCAACTATTAGAAGGCAAATACTCAGGTAAATAAGCCCTGTGATCTAAATCAATTTGGTCACGCGTGTTTATTAAGTTATTTTTGATAGATATACAAGAGCAGTCAAAGAATTATGCCTCACTTCCAGGTTATAATAAACACCAGCTTCAGACCAAATTCTAGCATATATCCATTTATTAATTATCTTTTTTTAAGTGTTCATAAAGCAATTCATGCAGCTTGGGAGTGGCATCTGATAATTACATTTTTAACAGGTGTCCTTGAGGATCCTGAAGCGCACAGAGATGTTAAAACCACTGCCTCAAGCTGTGCATACATCAGGGCTGATGTCTGCATTAGCCGCCTCCCATTTTGTCTTTGGGGGCTGGAAGAGATCAGGAAAACTGCTGGAAGGACGCCCAGGGAAGGCAACATTTGAGGCTGATTGCATGTGCATTACACATGCTCTTCAGCTTTGTTTATTTTATAAAGCATAGAAATTATCTGTGTATAATTAAATACAGAGGCGTGGAACCTAATAAGGGCCTGGTGAAACTGCATGCTTGCTATGGGAGAATCCTATGTATTTTGCAAAAGCTCTGTGGTTGAGTCTGATGGACAGCCTTGTTTGTCAATCATTGCTATTGAGCTAGCGGGAAGCCACTTTCTATTTCTCCAAATCAAGTTTAGAGTTTCCAGCAACAGAAAAACACTACACTTTCTGTACCTAGAGTTCCTATTAATTAGCACTGTGATCTCAGATGTGTCACTTAACATATGAGAACTTTGGTTTTCTCACATCTGTAACAGATAATACAGATAAACTGATAAAATGTTATCCCATGCCCAGCCATCCAATTAGCCACAAGTCCTTGTTACAAGTATGGCAGGAGGCAATATTTTGATAATAACCAAGGTTTATCTGTCTCCAATTATTTTTGATGATCTTGTGCACTCCATCCATTGGGTTAGTGGTACTCCTTGAGTCAGGGGAGGGCTAGCTCAGCTGAGAGTAAATAAATCAAATGAGTTCCTGAGTAGATTTTTTAAACTCCTGGACAAACAAAAGTTGTAAAAACCTGGCTTCCAGTAAACTCAACCTCAAAGAAAGCAAACCTAGAGTTTATGCCATATGCATTTAACTCAAAAGGCCATGTGAGGAGGATGTGAGAACAATTTCCTGACCCTAGGCATGTAAAGAACCCATGTATTTGCTTTAGGGAAAGCAAAATATTTGGCAGAGGTGATCAAAGGAGTTAAATTGTAGATTAAATGTCTCAGGATCATGTTCTAGGGTTTGGTGTGCGATAGAAATCTAGACAGGATTAGTGGGACCCAAATATAAAGAAGGATTAGTGAAAGTCCCCTGGAGAAGTCCGAAGCCATTTTGGCCTCTGAAATCTAGATTAGCAAGTTCTGAGTGCACATCCCTCAACGTGATTGGTGGGGGAGCATCCAAAAGTGGCCTATTCCCTTCAGAGGGATATAAAAATGACTGAGAGTGGGCTGGAGGCTCAAAGAACCCTCAAGGGCCACCGGGTGGCTCGGTTGGTTAAGCGTCTGCCTTCAGCTTGGGTCCTGATCTTCAGGTCCTGGGATGGAGCCCCACTGTCAGGCTCCCTGCTCAGCAGGGTGTCTGCTTCTCCCTCTCCCTCTGCCCTTGCCTACCTCGTGCTCTCTTTCTCTTTCCCTCTCTCTCTCTCAAATCTTTAAAAAAAAAAAAAAAACTCAAAATGATAGGAAAATGAAGATACACATTAGTTTGCAATAAACTGGGCATCACAGAGCAGAAAGGACATGGGCATTTGAACCACAGAAGTAGTGGATAGATGTCAATCAATAAAATCAGTTAAGATTATACATGTCAGGGGAGTCTGACTGGCTCAGTGGGTGGGGAATGCAACTCCTGATCTCAGGGTCATCAGTTAGAGCCCCACACTGAGCATAGAGATTCCTTAAAAACATTTTTTTTTAAAGATTTTATTTATTCATTTGAGAGACAATGAGATAGAGAGCATGAGAGGGGGGAAGGTCAGAGGGAGAAGCAGACTCCCTGCTCAGCAGGGAGCCCGATGCGGGACTCCAGGATCATGACCTGAAGCGAAGGCAGTCGCTTAACCAACTGAGCCACCCAGGCGCCCCAAAAACATTTTTTTTTTCATTAAAAAAAAGAAAAGTTACATGTCAGTCAAAGCCAGCACAGGTTCTTGGTTCCAATGTTAAGTTATACATGATCAATCTGTCTCATCCATCCATCTCTCCATCCATCCCAAATGCCAGTGATTTGTAAATCCTCCCGGAACAGGACAAATAGAAGTGTTGGGGAGGGAGAAATTCCCTCACTCCCCTCCCAGGGTTCTTCTAGCTGGTTAGGAATTAAATTAATATGAGACAGATTAAGAAGAGAAAAAGCCAAAACTTTATTACATGTACATGGAGGCCCCAAAATGAAATTGAGTCCCAAAGAAATGACCCAGGCAGGTTTTTGTTTTTTTTTTTTTAAAGATTTTATTTATTTATTTGACAGAGAGAGACACAAGCAGGGGGAGGGGAGAGGGAGAAGCAGGCTTCCTGCAGAGCAGGGAGCCCGATGCGGGGCTCGATCCCAGGACCCTGGGATCATGACCTGAGCCGAAGGCAGACGCTTAACGACTGAGCCACCCAGGCGCCCTGACCCAGGCAGGTTTTATACATTCTAGACAAGGAGAGAATAATTTTGTGAGGACTTGACAAGATAAAACAAGTAAAGCAGAATTTGGGCTGAAGTAGTAGATTAGTAAAAAAGTAACAAGGTTTATTTCTACAGCTTTCTCAACAGTGAAGTCCCTATCTCTGGTGATAAGGGTATCTTTTTTACTTCTTAGGAAAAGGAGAGTGCCTTTCATATGGGAGATTTGTTTCCAGCGTTCAAGGAGACAGAGGAGGATCTGAGTGTCCTTGTACCGATTGCTTCCCAGATATCTTCAATTCAAAATAATCAGTATGCCATTGTGTTACATTTGGAGGCGGCCTGCCCTGGACCCCTATAGAAGGAGAAAAGTGACAGGAAATTCCTGAATTAAGAGAGTGCTACTTTAAAAGATTGAATTTCAAACCAGAACTTACTGAATGTACCTTTAATTTGGAAGATTAGATTTTCTACCACAGAGCTGAAATGAAAATTCAAGATCAAAATGTAGTTTCAGAGGCAAAAGATAGGGACTTGTTTGCCCTCCTGTGGTTGGTGCCTGTATCCAATAAATATTTCTCAACCTAGGACAATTTTGCTCTCCTGATTAGAAACAAACTATTTACAGATTACCTAATAACTCTACCCTTTGATGAATGTGGTAATTAAGTCTCTCTCCAGAATTTAGCATCCTAAAATAGTGACTGTCTGTCTTACACAAAACTGCTCACGGTTTGATGGATAGCAAATTACATATATAGCACCCACTGTTAGCTGACTTAGGCCGACATGGTCTCACATAATCCTTAGCTTATTTTTGATAAACAGTGCTGCCCAAAAGTTGGAAATTTCTCTATAAACTGTTCTGTCAGGATGAATTAAATCTTAGAACAAATGCTGACACATACACAGACCTAGGTTAATCAAACATTGACTATCGAGCAGACCTGAAACAGTTCATAAAACCTATTCAGGGGTTATCCTAACTACCACTATATATCCTCTCAAACTATTGGTTTTCAACCTTGGCTGCACACTGAAATTACCTAAAAAGCTTTCAAAAGCACTAATGCCTTGCCTACTTCCCCAAGGATTCTCATTTTATTGTCCTGAGGTGTGACTTGAGCATTTGCAGCTTCCTAAAGCATTCCAAGTCCATCTAATGTGCAGCCAAGTTTAAGAACTGTATTCCTGAAGCAGTATCAGGCCACACAACTGTTTAGGAATCACACCTTGGCCTCCATTCCAAAGGGTAAAGTCTACCAACCTCATTAGATTCTTAAAACCTCTTTGTGCGGAGGTGGGCAGTACCTCTTAGACTAGGTTCTCCCAGTCCATAAACCTTAACTACTTTTTACTTCTCTTTGAGAGTCCATTTACAAAAATCACTGCTGTAGGCAACACACTTATTTCACCAATAATAATCCATTTCTGGCAGTTTGCCGACTGAAAAACAAGGAACAGAAGCACTTTAAGTAGCTATCTCTGGACTTCCTACTTGAGTGCCCACCGACCATGCTTAAACTGTGCCTTGTTCTTCAGTGTGATATCTGGACCCAAGTTAGTGTTTGAAATAACTATTGAAATAATAGGCATGTTGGGGTGCCTGGGTGGCTCAGTCGTTAAGCGTCTGCCTTCGGCTCAGGTCATGATCCCAGGGTCCTGGGATCGAGCCCCGCATCGGGCTCCCTGCTCAGCCGGAAGCCTGCTTCTCCCTCTCCCGCTCCTCCTGCTTGTTTTCCCTCTCTCACTGTGTCTCTGTCAAATAAAAAATAATAATAATAGGCATGTTATATATGGGTGTACATCTCTGTGTGGTGTGTGTATGTAGAATTTTAAATATAGACCGTGTAACACTCTTGCTCACTGCCATCATATAGGTAACCCAGATCCTGGGTGCCGTTTTCAACTCCTTCTATTGAAGGATATGTTCTCCACTTCTTCCATTGGGAGTAGATATTTATTTCTCCCAGAAGTCTGCATCTTCTCTGCGCCTCCTTTGTCTTCCTCTTACCTCCACAAAGAAATTTTAATTCTGGTGATAGTAGTGCTTGGTCTTAAATAACATTGCAAAAACATCATAGAGTGTTGTCTTTGTTTGGGACGTGCACATAAAATGGTCCTATTCCACAACACAAACCTCTGGCCATACTTTCTTGTTTAGAGGAAAGTCATGGTTTGTCTTTTGGCATTAACTAGCTCCAAAGAAACATAGGTAAGGACAACCCTCAGGCTCTCTCAGTAATAGGGTGACCCTACTCTTGAAATCTCTTGGGCCTCAGCAACCTCCTAATCCTGCCTTACCTTCCATATTACTGGCCATGTTTTCTTAATGGTTATAGTTTATTACATAATTTTTTGGTTTTGCTTTAATTTTTTAAAAAAAACAGAATAGAATTCTTGTGCTATAATGAGGGCTTTAGCTGTCATGGAAATGCTCTAATTCCTGTGATATTGTAATTTATAATAAATATGTATATATTTGGTCTTCCATTTCTTTTTTTTTTAAGATTTTATTTATTCATTTGACAGAGAAAGACACAGCGAGAGAGGGAACACAAGCAGGGGGAGTGGGGAGAGGGAGAAGCAGGCTTCCTGCCGAACAGGGAGCTCGATGCGGGGCTCGATCCCAGGACCCTGATATCATGACCTAAGCCTAAGGCAGATGCTTAACAACTGAGCCACCCAGGCACCCCATAAATTTCCAAACGTTTTAGGAGCTCTATGCTAGAAATGGGAGGGGGGCGCCTGGGTGACTCAGTTGTTAAGCATCTGCCTTCGGCTCAGGTCATGGTCCCAGGGTCCTGGGATCGAGCCCCGCATTGAGCCCCGCATCGGGCTCCCTGCTCGGCAGGAAGCCTGCTTCTCCCTCTCCCACTCCCCCTGTTTGTGTTCCCTCTCTCGCTGTGTCTCTCTCTGTCAAATGAATAAATAAAATCTTAAAAAAATGGGCGCCTGGGTGGCTCAGTTGGTTAAGCGACTGCCTTCGGCTCAGGTCATGATCCTGGAGTCCCGGGATCGAGTCCCGCATCGGGCTCCCTGCTCGGCGGGGAGTCTGCTTCTCCCTCTGGCCCTCTTCCCTCTCGTGCTCTCTCTCTCTCTCATTCTCTCTCTCAAATAAATAAATAAAATCTTAAAAAAAAAAAAATCTTAAAAAAAAAAAAAACCTTGGAAATTTCCAAGTGGTGAGACCCATAAAAGGTGTCTTTTGTTATGTTAATAAGGCAACTTTTGGAAAGCACCTAAGAATAGGAGCTGGTTGGTAACCAGCCCCTTACTAGAGGGTTGGGACTTTCATGCCCACTGACCTTTTTCCCCTCACTGACCTCCAGGGAGGGGAGTGCGGCTAGAGGTTGAAATCAGTCATCAGTGGCCAGTGATTGAATCAATCACCCATACAATGAAGCCTCCATAAAAACCTAAAAGCACAGAATTCAGAGGGCTTCAGATTCGTAAACACGTGGAGATGTGGGGAGAGTGGCGGGCCTGGAGAAGGCATGGAAGCCCCACACCCTTCCCACATACCTGGCCCTGTGCATCTCTTCCATCTGCCTGCTCCTGCATTCTGTCCTTCTATAATAAACCGGTGATCTAGTAAGTAAGATGTTTCTCTGAGTTCTCTGAGCCACGCTGGCAAACGATATGAACCCGAGGAGGTTGTGGGAAGCTCCAGTCTAGAACGGGTCAGTCAGAATCACAGGTGACAACCTGAACTTGCAACGGGCATCTGAAGGGAACTGTGGGGAATCTTGTAAGACTGACCCTTTCACCTGTGGGATCTGACACGCTCCCAGCAGATAGTGTCAGAGTTGAGTTAAACTGTAAGATGCTTAGCTGGTGTCTGAGAATTGCTTGTCGGTGTCGGGAACCCCCCAGCAGACACACACCCACACATCGGATTGGTGACCAGAACCTTTAATTCCCCACCCTGCGACTGATTTGGCTTTTTAGCTCAGGGGTGGACCCCCACTTTCTAGGAAGCCCATATTGTTAGACACACTTATACTGAGCTAGAATCGCCTTGTCCTTTCTCAGAAGAAGTTTATTACTTGCAGGAGCGGCTCAGAGTTCACATAGAAGCATTCATATTTTTCCATGGCCATCCATAACTGTTTTTCCTTATGCTGACATTCCTGTGTCAGCCCAGGGGATATGATGGATTATGCAATATTCTTACACTCAGCCTCTCAGTCTCGTTACAAGAGGGTTAGTGTTAGTCCTTGAGGCAGCTACACACTGCACAGAAATTCTTCGGAAACTCTGATCGAGTCCCCACTTAGCGCACCGCACCAACTGAAGCTGCATGATCTCATGTACAAACATGTAACGTGTTACGTTTTAGCAAACTTTACTTTCCATTTCCCAGTTTGCTGAGGAAAGGAAATAAACACTTAGGGTAAACTCAGCCGCTTCTTGATTTCTCTCAGTATTATTTGGTAAGTAAATTCAGGATTTCCACTTTTATCATCTTTTTCCCTCTGAGTTACTTTTACCGTGAATGGTGAAGGGGGAGAGCAGTCTTTGCCATCTCAAAATATGCGTCTTTGGCATAAGGATTTTTTTAGGCTGATTTTTTTTTTTAAGACTTTATTTATCAGAGAGAGAGAGAAAGCACAAGCAGGGGGAGTGGCAGGAAGAGGGAGAAGCAGCCTCCCCTCTGAGCAAGGAGCCCCACACGGGGCTCAATCCCAGGACCCCGGGATCATGACCTGAGCCAGCCAAAGACAGACGCCCAACCAACCATGCCACCCAGGCGTCCCTAGGCTGATTATTTTTAAGAGACAGACAAAGGAAAAGTTCTAAAACCTGAGAAGTTATCCTTTTGTAAAATAAATTTATATATTTAAGGGAAATTTCCATTTGTAACGGTGTCTCCCTCTCTGTACTAGAAAGAGAATGACTCAGTCTCTAGAAACTTTTATCAGTAGAGAAGGCATGGACTTAAGTCTGCATAACAAACTTTCCCTTGATTAATGTGCTTTCCGGATAACCTCTCATAACTAGCTCCACACCCCCCAAGCAACATCTTTTGTCTTTAACTGGAGATAGTATTTAAGAAGATGGCTCTGGGCATTTGGAGAGTTACTCCGTTTTCCTGGGTCTCTCAAATGTATACAGGAGGTATACATGTAATTAAACTTCTGTTTGTTTTTCTCCCATTAATCTGTCTTGTACTACAGGTGTCTCAGTCAAGAACATAGAAGGGTAGAAGGAAAATTATTCTTCCTCCCCTATAGTGGATTACTTTATATTGCCATATTAGGTTTTATATTTTGTCCACAGCACTTTCTGTACACAGTGGCCTCTGCGGAGATACCTCTGATTTGGTCATCAATCCCATGATGACACGATGATGTCTGCCCTCTGATGCCAAATCTGCAAAATCTGATGCCAGATCTTCCTCATCTAAAACACTGAGTCCCGGGGTGCCTTCATCAATGACTCTCTTTCTGTCTCCCAGTTCTCTCTCCTCTTCCAAGAGAGAATGGATTGTATCTGCTTGGCTACATAAAATGCTAAGGCTTTTGTCTTAGTAGTCACTTTAGCTGGTGTCTGTGATACACATTGCAGTTTGGTTTATTGCATATTCATAATAAAACTATTGTCTTTCTCTTCTTTTGTGGAGAGGTTTTCTGGGTTGGCAGGAAATACTGTTTCTAATCATTTCCTCAATACAAAGGGCCCACCTCATATGGTCAGAAGCCTTGGATATCAAGAATATTTTGTCTGAGTTTTTAAATTCCACAGAAAAGGAACTAATTGTTCCTTTGTTTCATGCAAAAAAATTCTGTAATTATTTAGATGAGTCTTCCCACTAAAAACAACTCAAAACTTTGGATAAAAATTTAAAAACATCACTTTAAAAACATCAAAGAGCAAATAAGACTGGAAAAAATCCAGGCCAAACTGGTACTCTAAAGTAAGAACTAAAAAAATAATAAAATAAAAAATAAGAAAATAAAATGAGAACTAAAATGGAGCTTAGCAGGGATGGCTGGCTGGCTCAGTTGGAAGAGCATGTGATGCTTAATCTTGAGGTTGTGAGTTCAAGCCCCATGTTGGATGTAGACACTATTTAAATAACCTTAAAAAAATAAAAATAAATAAAATGGAGCTTAGCAGAACACAGAAAAATCAATCGCACCTTCCATTCCCTCATACTCAAAGACCGAGCATCTTTCATTTTGGAGGTCTAGATCTTTTGGCTAGAGTAGGGAGGAGGGTGTTTGGACAGAAGAATTGTCCCTTCTAGGTTGTTTAGTCTAATAATGATATCGATATAGCATAGACTAAAGGAGAAAAATACATTTAATTGCATATGTACAAGAGCCCCACAGACATGAAACTCCTGGGCAGTCAAGCAATTGAGGCTTCTATACCATCTTGAGGTAAGGAGAAGGGAGTAGGGGTCTGGGCTTCAAAGAGGAGGAAGACAATTGACAGGAAGATGTGAAGAGCAACATTTGGTGATCAGATGTTTGCCAAGCTGTGCAGATAAGTCTTTTTGATGAGGTGCCTGGGTGGCTCAGAAAGTTAAGCATCCGACTCTTGATTGCAGATCAGATCATGATCTCAGGGTCATGAGATAGAGCCCTCCATGGGGCTCTTCACTGAGCATGGAGCCTGCTTAGGATTCTCTCTCTCTCCCTCTGCTCCTCCCCTGATTGCGTGCTCTCTCTCTTAAAAAAAAAAAAAAGTCTTTTTGATATAAAAAGTTATCTCTGGGGTGCCTGAGTGGCTCAGTCAGTTAAGCATCTGCCTTCGGCTCAGGTCATGATCCCAGGGTCCTGGGATGGAGCCCTGCATCGGGCTCCTTGCTCAACAGGAAGCCTGCTTCTCCCTCTCCCTCTGCCTGCCGCTCCCCCTGCTGTGCTCTCTCTCTCTGTCAAATAAATAAATAAAAATCTTTTTAAAAAACCCTACTCCCCTACATTTTTGGTTTTTTTTTTTTCATTAAGCTATATGTGGAAAATAAGAGAAATTTAATAACAATGGTACCTTGTTTTAAAACATAGACCCATTTCTTGTTTGGACTTTAAAAATAAGTCAAAACAAAATGACCGGCCCTGGAAAACAGAAGACTGTTCTACCAGTTATAGGAATGTTCATCTTTAGGGGCACCTGGGTGGCTCAGTTGGTTAAGCAGCCGACTCTTGGTTTCAGCTCAGGTCATGATCCCAGGGTCCTGGGATGGAGCCCTACATCAGGTTCCTTGCTCAGCAGGGAGCCTGCCTCTCCCTCTCCCTCTGCCTGCCGCGGTGCCTACTTGGGCTCTCTCTCTGTCTCTCTGTCAAATAAATAAATAAAATCTTTAAAAAAAAAAGTTATCTCTTCCTCGTGCAGGACCCCAATCTAAATTCTTTTAAGTAGTTAAGGGGAAGGTAAAAGCTTTTCCTGAGTCTACTGGGTCTTATTTGCCTTCAGCTCAAAACAATCCATGTGCCAAAGTGGCACATTTGGGGATAGCATATTCTGCTCCCCATCAAGGAAAAGAAGGAAGGAGGGGTACAGAAGTCAAGACCCAGGGCCTGCCTCCATCAGAAAAGTCTAGAATGCAAAAGGGCTACAACCTTAGTGTTAAAGTAAACCAGAACTAATCTCATCTCCAGGGTTACAGGAAAGTCATTTTGGTGTTGAGCAGAGTGGGAGAAAAAAGGAAAGCAAAAACATATCATAACCCAGGGTGGCTGGCTGGCTCAATCAGTAGAACATATGACTCTTAATCTCAGGGTTCTCGGGGTCATGAGTTGGAGCCCCATGTTGGGTGTAGAGATAACTTAAAAAAAAAAAAAAAAAGATGGCCATGAACCAGCTCTACTATAAATTAGTACAAAAAAATTTACTAGAGATAAAGAGAATTGGTTTGTAAAGATGAAAGGCTCATTTCATTAAGGAGATAAAACAGATTAGATAGATGGATTGGTCAGTTAATAGATTGATCAGTAGATCCAAAAAATGTAAAATTATAAGAAATAAACACATCAAGGATTGTGGGAGATTTTAGCATATGCGTCTTCTGGTAATCACCATGCAAAAAAATCAATTAGATATAGAAGATTGGAACACCATTAATAAACATGGCTTAATGGTTATGCATGTATGTGTGTGTGTGCATGTAAGTTATTTCACCCAACAACACAGTACACATTATTTTTTGATCATACATAGATTACTTACAAATATTGACCATAAAATGGACATAATTATTATAGCAGCAAAAAAAGGAAGTGATTACCATGAAAGAGAAGGCTTTATTCTGATAGGGGAAGCTGGGTTGGGGGAAGAGGTTGTGATCAGTAGGTAAATGGGATGGATATACAGGTATTCACTCCCCATATTCCATTAAATTATGCTTTGACGTTTTATGGATTTTCTATATGTTTGTTACATTTAGCAATACAGTTAATTTAGAAATAAGGACAATTCTTTTACCATCTTCTTAGATAATAGCTTATGCACTTTAATTAGTCTCATCCTAACATATAATGCTGCTTTGCATTTAATTCTGTTTATAAACCTATTAGACATTATTAGTATTTGAACACAGTCAACATAAATCTACATGTATATTTACTATTTTTTGGTTTTCCTCCCTTCTTGCCTTTTGGACCTTCCACCTGGAAGCTTTTTCCTTTCTGGCAGAAGATACCTAGACAGTAACTGTTCTGGCAGTGTTCCAGTTTTGACTAGATGTTTGCATTTTGGTTATTTGTTAAAATTTACATTTATGTACTTTTTTATATGATAATAAAATTAAATTAAATTAAGAATATTTTTATAAAAATTAAATATTTTTAAAAGAATAACTTCAGATTTTATGCCAAATATTTTTGGCTATACTGGTTTTACTCTGGTCCCATGGCTGGCTGACTATGCCATACATATTTTCCTGTAGACTTCCTCTCTAGTCTGTATTTTGTCTCACAATGAAAAGAATTTGTTAGCAACTTATGATGCTTTCCTTAGACACCACAATATCCAAGGAGACACATAGAATTGGTCAAGAAAATGTGATGTCTTTTTGAGGATCATGGATTTGGAATTGAAATTTTAGGTTCAGATCTGGATGCTACCATTTTAGTAGCTGTCTCACTTTACCAAAAGGTCCGTATTTATTCTCACTTTCAAATAATTCATTGATAAATGAAGAAAATAAGACCCTTTCGCCCTTTTCACAGGACTACTGAGAAATACTAATGGGACGAAATATGTGAACAGGCTTTATAAAATGGTTAAGTAACCTGTGACTTTAAACTAGTATTATTTATGTAGATATGGAGAGGAAAGAATAAAAGTTAAAATGTTTTATGTAAAATGAAGATGAGGATGTATTTAGGTATGTGGTGAAGCATTATAGTACAACAGAAATATTGGGTATTTTGAGTCAGATATTTGGAATGATTTAAGTTTCTACTCCGCTGCCTGCTAGCTCTAGAATCCCCTGCAAGTTAACTTTCCTGAGTCTCAGTTTCCTCATCTGTAAAATGGAAATAATAATGCCTCACTGATGCCTCATTTACTGTGAGGCTTGAATAGAACACTATGTCTGTAGCGCCTGGAGCATAGTATGTGTGCCATCAGTGTTAGTCTCTACAGTGCAAATTCAGTACAAAGAATGATGAGAATCGGGGCACCTGGGTGGCTCAGTCGGTTAAGCATCCAACTCTTGGTTTCGGCTCAGGTCACGATCTCAGGGTCCTGAGATGGAGCCCCGTGTCCGGCTCCACACTCAGCATGGAGTCTGCTTAAGAGTCTCTCTCCCTTGCCCCTCCCCCTCCCTCACTCCATCCCTGGCCTCCCCCATAAATAATTCTTAAAAAAAAATGATTAGAATAGAATGTGATTATGATGTTGATAGAAAGTGGCCTATTCAGATGAGATTCTCCCCCAGAAGTCAAAGGGAACTGATAAGACTGAATTTCAAAATAATAGAACGGTAAACTAGAAGAATCATTGGGAGTTTTTAAAAAACTGTCCCTAAGCCCAACTCTGACCTTTGCTGAAATTTGGTTAACAGCTTGGTCCAAGATTAATTTCCTTTTCTCTCCTCTGGCTCCTGCTGGCTTGACAGGAAACATTACTACCCATAGATTCAGCCTAGAGAAGATTTACATTTGAGCTCACAGGGGAAGAAGTGATGAGGAGGCGCATTGTTTGCAGGCAGCTCCTGCCTCCAGGGGTGAGAATGCCCCAAAGTCACAGATCTGAGTGCAGAACCCAATTTGGGACTAAGAGATCCAGAGCCTGCTTCTACCTTACAGCCTTCTGGGAATGCCTCCTTTTGACTCTGCTCCACTCCACCTCTCATTTGTACAAGGAGAAAATTGTCCATGAAAGCAAACACACAAAACCCACAAATTTCCTTCATCACTTCTGTTTTCCATTAGTTTTTCAACCACACCCTGCCTACCCTTCATGTCCAGCTCTGCTTTGAAAAAACAAACCAATAAACAGTCTAAATAAGCAACAGCAAAAAATATCATGAGATCTGCAAGCCTCTCAAGTGTTAGGCAAAAAGGAGTTTTCTTTCATGGGGAGGAATAAACAAGGCTAGAAATAATTAGGGGCAGCGAAGTGGGTTGAGCGGAAAGATTGGAAATTACATGTGAGAAATTTTTACTCTGAGGCCATGCTCTCTTTTTTTTTTTTTTTTAATTTTATTATGTTATGTTAGTCACCATACAATACATCATTGCTGAGGCCATTCTCTTGACAGGAGGCATTATATGTTGGTTCAGGCTGAGGTGGGTCAAAGTTCAGAGACCAGGGGGAAGTAGAGAAGCTTAACTAAAGTTTGGTTAAAAAGCATTTTGTTCCCATTGATCGGTAGGAATAAGAAGATCAGCTCATCTTTTGTGAGACAAAGAATAGAAATTGGAATGTTGTGTGTGTCTGGCCTTGTCTTAGGTAAGCAGAGCATCTAAGTCTTTTCTAAGTCATATGGAGAAGGGTGTTTCTTTGCAGTAAGCCATTTCTTTTGTCAACCTAAAATTGTCAGGAGGCAATAATTAAGCAAAAGAGTTTATTTGGGATCAAAGAATTGCAATTCAGAGTGCACAGATTTGGGCAGCAACCCAAATAGTGTCCCACTAGGAAGCAAAAATCAGAGGTTTCTAAAGACAAAAAAACCCAATGCTTATGTAAGTTGTTTACAAAGAATTCTGCTTGTTATTGGTGGCAGAAAACTAATCTTGGTTAAACATAATTGGTTGCTAAGGCTATCACTAAGCAAAGGCACATTACTGTAGCAAGTTGCAGGTGTTCCTGCAGAGTCCTCGGAGTATTTGCCGTCTGGCCCAATCCAGAAGTTCATAGTTATGCCCGGTGAGGACGCGCATAAGGCCCACCTCCTCAATGGCCTCCCGGCTCCGCCTTAAAACCCTTTGACATCGTGACCCCATTTTATTTCTCCTCTCACACCTTAAACACTAATGGGTGGGAGAGATTCCTTTAACCATTGTTGCTTTCCCAGAGCATAGGATTCAGGTAAAATTCAACATAATTAAAACCAAAACAAAAAGGCAAAACAGAAAGAAAGTGTAGGAGTTTCTTTGTTTCTTCTTCTCCGCACTGGGCTACTCAAAGGCTGGCTGCTATGAGGGAAGCGGACTGGCCCAGGAGTGAGAGCGAGAGGAGCTGGGAGCCTCCACAGCTCGAAGGAGCGTCCCCTGTCACGAAGGGGGAAGACCCCCGTGGCACCCGAAGCGCGGGGACAAAGTGGCCAGTGGGAACCAGGGAACGGGATGGGCGATGCGATCCGGGGCTGCCGACGGGAGAGGGTGGAGGAGCGTCGGGCGTAGAGCGTCCACAGCTGTGACACACGGGGACCGGGTAGGTGACAGCCCTGGGCCCGGGGACAGTGACTTCGTGCACGCTTCACCGCGTGCCTGGCAGCCGCAGGGCGCGTCACGCATGTCTTCGCTCCGTAGTCCCTCAAGCATCGTATCGTTAAAGCACCATTTTGCAGATGCGGTGACGGAGGGCCGCAGAGGTTGCGTCCCGGGCGGGGCTGTAGGCAGCGGGGGCTCCGTGCCAGTGCGGGCTTGCAGGGGTGAGGCCCGGAGTCGGTTCACGCGGGAGCCGTCCGCGTATCCGTCCGCAGGTGAGCTGATCGCTTCTCGGCCTTTTGGCTAAGATCACGTGCGGTGATTCCCTGTGTCCCGACGGTGAGGTTCTGCTGCAGAATGAGCAGGTTATGTCCGCTTTCCGAAAACAGACCACAACTTACAAAGTTTCTTCATAAAGCAGGGTTTAGGGAAAAACAGAAATCTGCCTCCAACACCAGCCATCCGAACTTACTGTTTTCAGTAATTTAGCCTTCATTTGCTGAAGTCGGACGCTGAAGTCATGGTCTCTCTGTTACATTTGTTAGCCTGTGTTTTTGCTCTTGTGTGTGTGTGTGTGTTTCTTCATGTCACAGTTGAACCCTGGTTGTTCCCAACAGTGAGGATAAAAGGAAGTAGCAAGTTCGCCAGTGGAGTTTCTCTTTACCTTTCTGTTTCCGAGGCTAGCCAGTTAGTCAGCTGACACCTTGATGCCCTTGGCTAGGATGATCCTTAGGCCCAGAAGGAAAAACACCACCAGGTCCCTGATTCAAACTGCAGGGTTCTACATTTACTTTTATTCACCGTGGGATGTAATCAAGCACAGTATAACAAAAGCCAGTGTCTGGTTGTCATGTCTTTGGCAGGCAGGCCCCCAGGGAATCTCATGGAAGGCCTTGTTCTGTTCTGAGTTGTAGACAGACCAGCAGGCAATGGGACTTGGGGGAGAACTCGCAGCAGGTGGCCATAAGCCTGGGTTTCTGGCCAGGACACCAGTATTTAGTGAAGGAAATAGCAGGAGCCCCCAATTCCATGAGGGGCCTCAGTATTTGTAGGCAGTCGCTACAGGAAGGTAGAGGCGAGGAATAAGACAAAAGCCCAGGTGGCAGCAGGACAGTTAACTGGATTCTGAGCCCCGTGTGTTAAACTTTGTTTTCCCCCAGAGAAGGCAAAATGACTCTACTTCTGTTATTTCATCAGCCTTAGAGTAGTTGTCGAATGGTGGCAGAAAGCATAAAGAACAAAAGCAGAACTCAGCAGTCAACACTGGTTTTGTACTTACCGTTGTAGAAGAATCTGTGTTTTGTTTAAAAACGAATTCGTTAGAGTCACAAATTTATTTTTTGCAAACAAGCATGAGCAGAGAAATTTAAAATTAAAAAGCTTACTCGTGGACAAGTAAATCTATATCCCATATATAGGAGATGTGTTATGACATTTAACAAGGACAAACAGATATTGGGCCAAATATCAGAAGGCTAGTGTGTGCTTTACAATGTTGGTGAGTAAACCCAGTTTCCTGTAATAAATGCTCCAGCAGATGGCATTTTCTATAGAAAACAGAGTTAGCAAGCCCCTTGTTGTAATTATAGTATTGAGGTTAAGGATTATATTGCACTAGGGATAAAAATAAAACCCTGCAAATGAAAACAATGTTATAAGAGAGTTTCTTCCATTTACAACAGACTTGCCCCCAAATCAACTTGACAATGACAGGATAAATGATATATAGAGATTAAGTTAAATTAGTGCCAAATTCATGCTTTTTATACACCTTGTACCTTAATGATAATTAATTTGTAAATATTTTCCAACCTTCTCGATTATCTTTTCAATAAGGATTAACAGAGAACCTTGTATCCTACATTCTCAAAAGCACTTGTATCAAGTTTTCTTAATAAATACTACAGAAATATTTGGTGTATGGTTTTATTTTAACCAAAGTGAATCACAGTATTTGGTGGTTGAACATTTCCAATTCCACATTACACTCTAGATAATCTGCTTAAGTATTTTTCAAGCATTATTTTATTTGACCTTCCTTAAAATGTTATGAACAAGGTTTTGTTGTTTGCATTTTACAGATGAAGAAACTGAGGGATTAGCGTTCAGCTAGCATGTTCCAGAGCAGGGACTGGAACCCAGACCCTCTGCTTCCAAAACCCTCTCTCAGAGATGCAGGGGAGCGTGGGCCAAGACAGCGTGATGGTAGAGTCTGAGGCCCAATTTGCCAAAGTGCTTCCATTGCACAGTGCTCCACACAGAATACGGTCTCAGTAGATACGTGTTGAATAATGTGGCAGTGCCACCTATGGGCAGTTGACCAACTCCAACCCAAGTGGACTTGGGGATTACCTGGTGAATGACTGATTTTGTAGGCAAAATTTTTCCTGGTCCTGGTGCTTTCATGAGTTGACTTACAAACTGTAGAGAACGGATGGCACCAGATCTTTGAGTAGTCTGCTTTTTTTTCCAGAAATATATCTAGGCTGATTTTTGCTGCAAAAAATCCCAGTGGGGGTGTTGGGAGGGGAGGGGAGGGACTCCTACCACATGATGACTCATTTGGATGAAATGAATCTTTGACAGTTGAAAAAATTCCTTTTTTTCTTTTTTTTAAGATTTTATTTATTTATTTGACAGAGACACAGTGAGAGAGGGAACACAAGCAGGGGGAGTGGGAGAGGGAGAAGCAGGCTTCCCAAGACAATTCCTAAGCATCTTTTAATGATACTGCTTTCAAAGATAATAATGAGGGTTTTTTTAATTTTTAATTTTTTTTTAAATTAACCCCAACATGGGGCTCAGACTCATGACCCTGAGATCAAGAGTCAGATGCTCTACAGACTGAGCCAGAGAGGTGCCCCTGTTTCTTTATTTTAGAATGCATTTTTGCTGACAAATTATATCCCATTTTCTGTTGAATATCTCCGTAATATAAAAGAATGTTTGTGTCAAGATATAATAATATCCCATTTAAGGATGAAGCTCACTTTCATTTATTTAAAGAGAAAGATGATAATTTGGGGATGACATTTGAGTAATGCTCTCATTTACTATATGTCAGTTTCTCCAGGAATTAATAGTTTAAAGTCCATGCAGAACACTAAGGTACTATCCACTCAAAGAACAGGGGCACTACAGGATCTTTGAGAGTCCCTCAAAGCCTCTCATTTTATGATTATTTAAAGAAAAGGTAGTCATATAGGGGATCCACAGGAGAGCAGATTGAACACAGTGCTGGGAATGTAGAAACTAGAATTCTAATTCCAGGATTTTTACAAAAATTGAGGACTCAGAAGCAAGCCATATCTCATTTGACCTAAGTCTCGTATATTCAATATGAGGAGGATGAAATAAATCATTTCTAAGATGAATTTAGGCTATAAAATTCCACAACTTTAATGCATTTGAGTTTCATTGCATTAAGATAATTTCAGATCACTTCTAAGTGTATAGTTTTCAAGTTTCAAACCAATAATGTAAAGAAAATATAGAAATAAGTCTTTTTTAAAGACAATTTTCATACTTACACACCTGTTCTGTGAATAGAATTCCGGTCTGTATTTATAGAAAAATATAATTTAGGCAACCAACAGGGTATAAAAATGCATTTACACAAGGAATAAACTCATAGTGCATGCCACCTGGAAATTGTATTTATATGAAGATGCCAGTAGTCTGGGGAAAAGAAAACATCCAGTATGAATATGAAGAGTATATCTTCCTTGCTCCTAGAAGAAAACGCCATAAATGGCTAAGAGTTTTCATCTATATTATTGGAGGTATAAGGAAATATTTGAATGCTTCAAATAGCATCCTGCACAAGTTATTCGATATTTTAACATGCAGCTGCAGATTTCTGAGAAATGTCACAAATTAGAGCCCATACACTTACGGATGCCAGCTTTCAGGATGTTTCCCCAACATCTTGTCATCATGATCTGCTCACATTCCCAGGCTCTTGCTTGATTGCCTTGAAGAAAATCTAGGCCCTCCTGGCATGGAGAGCACCATGTAAACAGTATTATGAAATGGTCACCAGCACTTTCTTGTCCTTTCAAGCAAAGTGGGGCATTATTTGAATGTGGTCTCACATGAGTTTATATACATCTCACTTAATTCAAGCAGGGATCAAGTGGGCTTAGACCCTGGCATAGAAATTCACATTTTAAAGTAAGATTTCACAAAATATTTCCTAAATCTACTACTCTGTTGTTATTGACTAGATTAACCACATTTTTCTCTACCTCCCTTCGTATAGAATAGTCTTACCTCCCCATCTTGTCTGTATGGCAAATTCCTATTTACCATTCCATACATCCGTTACCTCCTATAGGAAGTCTGCCACACTCCCTCAGGTTCGATCAGTTACCTCCTCTCTCGTCTTGTCTATGTGCTTCTCTCTGCTCAGAATTTGATCAGGGAGTGGTCATGTCAAGGCACAGTCCTGGGGGGTGTCAAGGCATTAGGGAGTGACAAAACACCACTAAAATCAGATTTGGATTGGTAGTTAATTCAGGCTTGCCCAAAACTACTTGCACTAATAATGGGCACTAGTCTAGACTATACTTTCCAGCAGAGATTTAAAAAGCCACCTGGGTGGCCCAGTCAGTTAAGCATCTGACTTCAGCCCGCATTGTGATCTTAGGGTCCTGGGATCGAGGCCCGTGTCGAGCCCCGTGTCGGGTTCCGTGCTCAGCGGGGAGTCTGCTTCTCCCTCTCCCTCTGCCTGCCCCTCCCTCTGCTCTTGCTCTCTCTCTCTCTCTCCCTCTCAAATAAATAAATAAAACCTTTAAAAAAGTAAATATAAGAAGAGGAGAAAAGGAAGAAAGAGGGAAAGGATGGACGGAAGAGGGAAGGAAAAAGGGGGAAGACAGGAATTCATTGTCAGTTTTTAATCATTATATTGGGTATTGTTTATATGCGACTTCATGGTATATAGCTACATGCCATTTCACCAGCCCTGATATAGGAAGCTAGTTGTAGTAGTAAACACATTATTTTCACTTAGGATAAAATTATCTTACATGAGTATAGTTGCAAGATCTTGATCCAGGGTGCTTTAAAACTTTTTTCCTGCTTTTCTATTTGGCAATATACTTCTAAATTACCATAGATTTTCTGATCTCCAATTCTCTATTTTCTTTCTATTCATTTTTATTTCTTGGTTTTTTGAACTGAACACTTTAAAAAACACATTACAAGATTTTAGATAAGGTAATAAAATAAGTCACTCATTCAAGAAAAAAAGGACTTTATTTTGTATTACCTAATTACAGAATTTCATATTTCAAATTTCTTTTTGATGAGCCCTCCTTTGCAGAGAAGTTCGATATTTCATAGATTCGGTGGAGCATGGGATTGGGATGCAAATAAATGTTATTGTGATAACAGGTCAGAAAAGCAAGCAACAAAGTATAATTTTGCAACAGGACAAATAAAACACTTTATGAAGCTCTATGTATCAATTTGTATAAAAGAGACATATTTCAAAGTAATCCTGTCATCAATCTTCCCCTGTAAGTTTAGTCCTTTCTGTTTCGTTGTCACATGGATCATTTTGCCATTCTACTTAGTAGTCTGGGTGGAGTCTTTCCCTAGCAATAACTTTTGGGTTAACTTTCATGTTTTCTGGCTTCATGATATATTATAGACATATTGAGACAAGGGTATTGCAACATTTTTATCAGTGTTTCCTCTATGATATGTGTATTTTTCTGGCAAAGCTGACAGTGAGGGCTTAGAGAAACAATCTGTTAACTCTTCTGATTAACGATGCCCCCCCCCCCCAGGTTTTATTCACTTCTTCTTGTATTACATCAGTTATGTTGTGACGTTTGACAGGCCCATCAAACTACTCTGCCTGATTCTCCTGAGTGGGCTGCTCCTTTTCTGCAAACAAACTCTCAGATGTTGGCTTTATTGGTAACCGAGGCTGACATTAATGCTGACATTCATGATAATCCTTGGTGATTTCTGCAAGATTTAATTTAACAATGGAGGGACGATGCCACATCCAGTGGGAAGAAAGTGGTACCTATTAGAGAACAAAGGGGACTGTTCTCACTCAGAGGGCAGACCTTAGTGTTAATACCTCCCAATAGAATAATCGGTGTTACACATTTCAGTTTATGAAGGGGTAAGTAATCTGTTTCATCATATCACATTTCCATATTGGAATCTGATTTAAGGTTACAGCGTGTTGGCTTCATAGCAACGTTTCGGAACTCAGATGTGCTGCGAAGATTCTCTCGAAACTGGAGGGAATGTTTTGGCCTCTCGGGTGGCTGAGGGTGATGTCAGGAATCTTAACAGCAAAGAGCATTCCAAGCAGAGCATTTGTCCTTTTGTATCTAAACTGAGAGCTAAAGTGGAAGCCGAAGCACTAACATCCAGAGATGGAGGAGTCAGGGGGCCACTTCTGCCCCCCATTGCTGCTGCTGATGGATGCCATCACTGCTGTTCTACGATCATTCAAGGGCAATGGCATGTTACGGGGCCTTGGTAGCATTTTAGCTGTGTCACTCCTGTGACACTGAATAAGTCATCTACACCTCTTGGGGCCTCAACTTCACCAAGTGTAAAACATGACCTAAAAGCCCTGCCTTCTTTTTTTTAAGTTTATGTGTGTATATATGTATGTATGTAATCTCTACACCAAACGTGGGGTTCGAACTCATGACCCCGAGATCAAGAGCTGCATGCTCTTCTGACTGAGCCAGCCAGGCACCCCCTCCTTACCTTTTTACATGAGTATTGTGAAGAGTATTGTGAAGAATAAATGGAGTAATTATGCAAATGAATTTTAGAAGCAGTAAAGTATTATATATGTATACATATATGTATATTTTAAAGATTTTATTTATTCATTTGAGAGAGAGAGACCTGTGCATGAGTAGGGGGAGAGGCAGAGGAAGGAGAGAGAGAATCTCAAGCAAACTCCCCGCTAAGCGCGGAGCCCAACTCAGGGCTCCATCCCAGGATCCTGAGATCATGACCTGAGCCGAAATTAAGAGTTGAATGCTCAGCTAACTGGGCCACCCAGGCGCCCGGAAGCAGTATTGTAAAAATATAGTTTATTATTACCCATTCACTCATTCTTCACCTATTCAGTATTTACTGAGTAACCATCATGTGCCTCTGGAGTTGACCCACTTGGTTTTGTGAATAGAATGGATGGGAATGAGGGCAGCTGACTAAAGAATACTTGAGAATTTCATCCTCGATAAGCATAACTAGGTTCTAGAACTGGAGCCAAGCATAATGTGCATTTTTAATGAGTGAAGCTTATTAATATCCAGACTTTAATAAAGTCCTTGAAGGTCTCAAAGCAGGAAGCACACTCTGGAGGATATTGAGTAGTCTGGTGTCTCTGGTTCATGTGGGAGTGCATATCTCCCTTATGTTGATCTTACTTTACATGAGAAGGGGATTTATGGGACTCCTGGGTGGCTCAGTCCTTAAGCGTCTGCTTTAGGCTCAGGTCATGATCCTGGGGTCCTGGGATGGAGCCCGCATCGGGCTCCCTGCTCAGCGGGAAGCCTGCTTCTCTCTCTCTCTCCCTCTGCCCCTCCACCCTGCTTGTGCTCCTTCTCTCAAATAAATAAATAAAATCTTTAAAAAGGGGGGTGTTTAACATGATAAATTTGGACAGGGATACATTTTATAAGTTCTGTGGGGGAACACAGCTCAAATAGTCTAAGATGAACCTCTCACTTATGAAGAAGGAAATATGACTTTTTCTGTTATGGAAATTTTGCACATTTTTAACTTTTAATTCTGCCATTTCTATCTATTATAGGTTACATACCATGAGAATTCTTATTAAATTGCTAGCAAAGTTAAAAATAAATTGTGGTGGGTACTTGTACTTTGCTGGTCATCAAAATGAATTTAGGAATATCAATTTGTGGGTGACTCAATTAATTGGATCAACATTCTGTATTCATAACTGAAAGGTGGACTGATTATATAAGCTCTTTCTTATCACAGAATTGCCCATTTTGTAAGATTCTAAAAAGTGAGAAATGTCATTAATTAAAAACATTTTCACACTGCTTTTAACACTGAATTAGGATAGATCCACCAGGAACCAATTTGGAATTAAGCCGGCTTTTTCTGTTACATTAATAAAGCTGTAGGACTTCATATATTTGTTTAAGCATTTACAGTTTTCCATTTGACAGTATGATATGATTCATTGCATGCAGGAAAGAGCAGAATGAGCTTATACATACTCAATTATTTTGAAAAGAAAATTTGAGATTTTTCACTAACATTTTGTTTGTTTGTTTATTTATTTATTTTTTAAGTAAACTCCACGCCCAGCGTGGAGCCCAACACGGGACTTGAACTCACGACCCTGAGATCAAGATCTGAGTTGAGATCAGGAGTCGGATGCTTAACCAACTGAGCCACTTAGGTCCCCCACTAACATATATCTTAATTCTCTTTTGTAAGATAACTAATAGCTTACACATTGCTTATAATTAAAAAAATAGGTTTATAGTTTTTGTCCTACCCTGTTCCTAGTCACATTACCCACACATCACTCTTAGTCACCAAAAGAGGGAAATGTCAGTTTCTTCCACAGTTATATCTATACCACGGGGGGACATATATATATATGTATATATATATATTTTTTACATACCCATATATGGTATATTCATATATTACCCATCCATTTTTTTCCACATTTTTCCTTTTTTACCTAAAACAAGTTGGAGATTGCTTCATATAAGTACATGATGACTTACTTCATTCTTTTCAATAGTATTTTCTTCTGTGAATGCACAGTAATTTACAGAACCAATCCCCTATTTATGAGCATTTGTCTCCAGATTGCTATTGCAAACTATGCTGCAAGAATAATTGTGCACTTGTATGATTTCCCATGAATGCATGCAAGTATATCTTCAAAATAAATTCCTAAATGTAGAATTGCTGATTCCAAGGAAATGTGCTTTTGTGATTTTGGTAGTTTTTGTCCGATTTATATTCCCTTCAGTAATTATGAAAGTGCCTTACCCCTACAACTTAATCACAGAAACATTCACCAATTTATTCTTAACCAATATATTCCATTTTACTTCCATTTCAGAAGTGTGCATAGGTAATTGACAATGATATGAAACTTTGATTTTTTAACATATAAGTTTGAATAATTATATGTATTGAAAATGGTTTATTTATATATGGTTCATTTGTAATGCCAACACAGCTAACTGAAAAGGGAAAACAAAACTCAGTAAAACATTCTGTGAAAAATAAAGGAAGACATCCGAGAACCTGTTCTAGTAGGTAGTGTTCCTCACCAAATCGATTAGTTGAATCAGAGATCGTTTTAGTTTACCTATTAAAGTAACTCAAATATTTTTGTAGAGTATAAAACATTTACTTGATGAAATGTTACTACCTTTTACTTTTATTAAATCAGTCCTTTATTTTCTATGACTGCTTTTATTCCTACTATATGTAATAGATATTTGTATGTGAAGTAAATATATACAAAAATATTTGCCCTAAGCAATCTGAATTTGAATCCTCTATGTTGAAAAAATTTGAAAATTAGTTGTACCACTAATTAAATTGTTACATGGGACCCCTGGGTGACTCAGTCGGTTAGGTCATGATCTTGGTGTCCTGGGATTGAGCCCCGCATTGGGCTCCTTACTCAGCGGGGAGCCTGCTTCTCCCTCTGCCTGCTGCTCCCCCTGCTCGTGCTCTCTCTCTCTCTCTGACAAATAAATAAATAAAATCTTTAAATATATATATATATAAATAAATTGTTACTTAAAGGTTGTTTTTTTTTTAATTCTGCATCCCCCAAACACCTTTCTTATGTGGGGAGATATCTTTTTTTTTTTTTTTTTAATTTATTTGAGACAGAGAGAATGAGAGACAGAGAGCATGAGAGGGAGGAGGGTCAGAGGGAGAAGCAGACTCCCTGCCGAGCAGGGAGCCTGATGCGGGACTCGATCCAGGGACTCCAGGATCATGACCTGAGCCGAAGGCAGTCGCTTAACCAACTGAGCCACCCAGGCGCCCCTGTGGGGAGATATCTTAAAAACAAAAGAAAACCCAACAACAGTGCTTTAAACACATCGGGACATTTTTTTTTTAAGATTTTATTTATTTATTTGACAGAGAAAAAGAGCATAAGCAGGGGGAGCAGCAGGAAGAGGGAGAAGCAGACTCCCTGCCGAGCAGGGAGCCCGATGCGGGGCTCCATCCCAGGACCTGGGATCATGACCTGAGCCGAAGGCAGTCGCTTAACCAACTGAGCCACCCAGGCATCCCAACACTGGGACATATTTTTATCAGCTAACCTATCAGGAGGTAGCTTGTGCAATAGGGTGTCTTCAGGGGATTGTGGCTGGTTCTCTCTTCCCACTCCATTATCCTTTGCTCATATTTCTGGTGTGAAGCGGGAAGAAGAGCCAAAATCTTTTCCTCCCAAAGTGTTTCCTTTTCTCCCCTTTTTCAAGACTTTACATACATCTCACTGATCACTAGATTTGCCTTTCATCTGGCCACCCTGGCTGAAAGAGAAGCAAACCAGTGACTATGTAGCTTTCCAGTCTCTTTAGTAAAGGAAGGCAAGGGAGAAGGGGTTGTAGATAGCTTTCCACAATATCTGCAGTCCTGTATTCACCTGTTAGAGCAAGTTCAAAGCACTTTGAATAAATATTTTGAGAGGGACTAGTGCCTTTGGGAAAATTGCACAGTAGCAAAATCTTTTAATGTACTGTGTGATCTGGGCCCAGGAAAGATTTTCATGTGATTTTGCTGCCCTTTTGCGGCAGAAATGTGAGAAAATTCTCTGGCTCAGATCTCAAATTCTATCAGGCTTTAGACTAAGGCAATTTGTACCATAAGTGTGTATTTTTGTTTCTTAACTATCCGAGGGTATAGATCACCCATAATGCCACTCTTCAATGAAGCAAAGATAGTTCATCTGAAATATGGAGGTCATTTAAGACTCTCCGTCCTAGACAATTAGAGTGTGTTCTGTGAAATGGATTCTTCACACTTTCAGAATATGGGTACTTGGGGAAGAAAGGCCTAAATGAATTGTCATTCATTACTTTAGAGATGAAATAAAAAATGAATTTAACCAGCAGTTTTCTGAGGCCCCACGGTTTACTTTATTCTGTTTTTTCCCAAAGAACCGTTCCTTTTTTTCCTTTCAGTTTTGCCTTCTGACTATGTTGGGATATGATATGCTGACCTTTTGTCTCTCATTAAATTATATGATGTTACCTAATGGAAGGTCTACATTGCTGTGTTGTACTTCCCCTTGGATATGTCAAACCTGTGACATTAATTTATTCTTTGTCAGTCATGACTTCAAGAGCAAATGGGCCGGGCCTCCATGTCCAAGGTACACATATATACCACCCCCCACCCCTGCCACACACACTCTGACACGTGTGTGGAAATCAAAGAGAGTGAGTTATCAGAAAGCATTTGAAACAGTATTTTCAGGGTGTCTGGGTAGCTCAGTGGGTTAAGCATCCAACGCTTGATTTTTGTCTCTTCTCGCGATCTCAGGGTGGGGGGATTGAGCCCTACGTCTGGCTCTGTGCTCAGTGGGAAGTCTGCTTGGGATTCTTTCTCTTTCCCTCTGCCCCCCTCCACTCACACTTTCTCTCTCTAAAATAAATAAATCTTTTTGGGGCACCTGGGAGGCTCAGTTGGATGAGCGACTGCCTTCGGCTCAGGTCATGATCCTGGAGTCCCGGGATTGAGTCCCACATCGGGCTCCCTGCAGGGAGGCTTCTTCTCCCTCTGACCCTCCTCCCTTTCATGCTCTCTGTCTCTCATTCTCTCTCTCTCTCAAATAAATAAATAAAATCTCTAAAAATAAATAAATAAATCTCTCTCTTTTTTTAATTTATTTTATTAGGAGAGAGAGAGTGAACGCATGCAGGGAGGGGCAGAGGGAGAGAGAAACTTCAACAGACTCCTCGCTGAGTGCAGAGTCGGATGTGGGGCTTGAGATCATGACCTGAGCTGAAACCAAGAGTTGGATGCTTAACCCACTGAGCCACCCAGGCGCCCCAGTTAAGTAGATAATCTTGATGAGGAAGGACAGCCTGGCAGCATAACTAGCTGCCTTGCTGACATGGCTCCTGCCTGCTGGTTTATCTGTTGTGTCTTACTCTTTTTATATCCCTCCTTATACTAACTCAGCCTTCTGAACAAAGGATGTACCTAAAACTTTCCTGGAGAAATGGTCTTGGGACTAGATACATCAGTAAGGTATAAGAGTTTGGAGGTCATCTCAGCAGAAGAAGTGAAGGAGCCCAAAGTTCAGAGGGAAGGCTGCAGAGAGCCATCAGGATGTCAGACGGGATACTGGACCTTCTTAGTGAATCCTATCAATACGAGGAGGGGCAGGAACGTTGTACTTCAGGATGGACGGAATGATTTCTGCTGCTGGGTTCGTCACCAGAAAGGCCAAGTCCTTTGCTGTGAGTTTTATCCCTGGGTTTATCATGTTAAGTGTCTGAGACTGACAACGGAACCAGAGGGGGACGGATTTTGTCCTGAATGTGAGAAGATTATGGTAGCAGAATGCGTCGAGGCTCAGAGTAAAGCCATGACAATGCTCACCATCAAACAATTATCCTACCTGCCCAAATTTGCCATTCAGAAAATGAAACAACCAGGGACAGATGCCAACCAGAAGCCTGTTCCATTGGAACAGCATCCTGACTACATGAAACACATCTTCCATTCTATGGACCTTCGTACATTGGAAAAGAAGGCTAAAAAGAAAACGTATGGATGCACAGAAGCTTTCCTGGCTGATGCAAAGTGGATTTTGCACAACTGCATCATTTATAATGGAGGAAATCACAAACTGACACAGCAAAAGTACCCATCAAAATCTGTGAGTATGAGATGAATGAAATCAATTTTGTCCAGTAAGTATCTAGCTGCTTGCCAAAAACGAGATAACTGGTTTTATGAACCTTGTAGCAATCCACATCCTTTGATCCAGGCAAAACTGAAGGGGTTTCCATTCTGGCCCAGAAAAGCTCTGAGGGATAAAGAGGGGTAACCTGATGCCCATTTATTTGGACAACATGACAGGGCCTGGGTTCCAATAAATAATTGCCACCTCATGTCTAAAGAAATTCCTTTTTCTGTGAAAAAGACAAAAAGCTTCTTCAACAGTGCAATGCAAAAGATGGGCCAGTGTAAGTGAAGAGCATCCACAGGAAGTTTAGGGGTCTTACTCTCCCATAGGGACATCTTACACGCCCAGTATCCAGTACCAAATGCTGCTCGACCCCAGCAACCCTGGCACTGGCACCACCCAGGTAGACAAGCAGGAAAAGGTCAAGCTCAGCTTTGACATACTGCGTCCCCCAAGATCCTGATGGGCAAGCCCATGCTGAGCAGGGGCAGGGGCCGCAGGAACTCCTTGTCACATACGCCACGCTCTCCCAAGGGTACAAACTCTTCCGTGCACACAGGCTCTGACGTGCAGCAGGATGCCCAGAAGAAGTCCCCGTGGAGCCACTTCAGTGCCAGCGAGGAGTCCATGGACTTCCTGGACAAGAGCACAGTTTCACCAGCCTCAGCAAACATGGGAGAAGCAGGCACTTTATCCAGCGGGTCCGAAAACTTTCTCTCCTCAAGCGTCCATGCCAATCATGACGAAAACAGACAAAATGTCCACCACTGGAAGCATCCTGAATCTTAGCCTGGAACGTTGAAGCAAGGCCGAGATGGACCCGAGGGAGCTGAGCAAGTTGGTCCAGCAACAGGTGGCACCTGTTCTCATCTTGCCCAACTGGCAGATTCGCACCAGGTTCCAGCTAAATCTTGACAAAATGACAGAGTTGCAAAGCACAACTAGGCATAAATGAAATCTCAGATGATGTTTTTTACACGGCTGCAGAGCACAGCAATTCAGAAGATTCCGAAAAGTCAGACAGTAGTGATAGTGAGTATATCAGTGACAATGAGCAGAAGTCTAAGAATGAGCCAGAAGATGCAGAAGACAAAGAAGGTAGTTGGATGGATGAAGAGCCATCTGTCCAAAAAAAAAAAAAAGCTCAAACTGGCAAACCCAGTGGAGACGAAGGAGGAACTGAAAAGCACATGGCCAACCAGCAAGAAAGCAGATCCAGGCTCCAAGAAAAGGCAAGTCCCCAGCCTGAGAAGGACTCTTCAGAAAAAGTAAAAGCCTTGCCTCCTCCCACAAAGGATAAACTGAAGGGAAAAGATGAGATAGATTCTCCAACAGTACATTTGGGCCTGGACTCTGATTCAGAGAGTGAACTTGTCCTAGGTTTAGACCATTTGGGGCAAAAGGGTCAAAAAAAATAAGAAGGAACCCACAGAACAATCTCCCAAGCAGAATGAAAGAATCTGTAACATATTGACAAGAATATATAACCATGAAACAAAATGAAAATAAAGAAGTCTGCAAAAGATGAAGGTAGAATAGTAAGAGGTCTGGGAAAGTGTATGCACAGAAATACATACTGTTTCATCATTCAGAATTAGCAAAGTTGGGCTTTCATTTTGCCTGTGGGCTTCCTAGCAGTCCGAGCAAAAAGAGAAATACAGCCCCTTAAAAGGTCTCACATTTTTCCAAAAAATAAAAAACATTCCAGCTGGAAAAAAAAAAGAATAAGATACATTATTGAGTCTTGACAGGTTCGGAGCTTGGCCAAGGATGCATAAATATGACCACTTAAATATACAATAAATGTAACTAAGTTCTGCTATGTAGGTAGAAGCAGTATCATCAGCTCTGGTGGGCTGGGCCTGGACAAAATGAGCACTGGTATCACTTATTATCATGATTAATAGACTGTGTCTTGAGATCCTGTGTATCAATTACATTTTACTGATAGTATTAGAAAATTAAGGATGAAAGGAAGTCATTCAGACGTCTAGACAGTGAGTTACAGAAGTTAGGTTACCATCTCCCCAAGGGTGGGGGAAGTACCTAGAAGAATGTGAGTTAAAGATCATCAAAGAGAATGAATATAGTACACGAAGAAATTCATCAATTTGTCGTTAAGGAGAGGAGACTGTGATACAAAAATTATAAAAGAAGCACTATTATTGTCTAAATTAAATTCCCTTATTTTTCCTGGAGACATTATGTCTGTATCAAATCTTTGTTCTGCTCTATGGCAAATTTTAAAATAAATTCTAATGAGCATTTGCACGTTGCTTTACCTTGTACAAGTGTCTCTCTCTTGCACTTTCTCATCATGTCTCACAATAATTCTGTGAGGTGGGTATGGGAAGTACTCTCACTCCACGGACAGGAAAGCTGAGTCTCAGGAAGGCCTAGTAGTAGTTAGTCCAAGTTAACCAGGTCTAGTGCATGGTGAACCAAATCCTCATACCAA